>NC_134876.1:102459167-102526667 GCF_041734735.1 Babylonia areolata | reverse complement strand
CATGGTTTAGTCCCATATCAACAGGGGAGCAGTCATTCCCGATAAGGTGCATGGGTTTCCACATAATTCACATACCAAACAAACAAAAAGGGGGATAGGTTTTCACCTTGGCGAACACCTTGATAAACTGCAAAAGACTCAGAAACGGCACCATTTGACTGATGAAACGCATGAAACAATTCCTTTATACATGTTCCTTCAGTAACAATATTGAAGAACTTGCCACTGATTCCACTGAGAGCGAATGAGTTTTGACGGTCCATAAGCCTGTATGCCACACTTTGTCGAACGCTTTCTCATAATCTATGAAGGCACAGAACAATTTTTTCTCCCTGCTTCTCATTATGTCATTGAAATATTTCATTACAAAAATATCGTGAACAGTTGTAGAGTGGTTAGGTCTAAAGCCAGCCTGGTTTTCGGAAAGAATATCTAAGGCATCAGAAAAGGTGCGTAGTCTTTCGTTGAGTGCAGCAGTAAAGAATTTAGCACTGCATGAGAGTAATGTGATGCCCCTGTAATTATTCGGGTACTAGTAGTAGTTTTTGTTTCCTTTATTTTTTTGTAAATGGGGACAATGGTACCTGTGAGCCAGTTATCTGGTAAGCCGGGTGTCAGTTTCAAATATTCTATTGAATGAAATGAAATGAAATTATGGTGCTTAGAGCCTCGCCGACATTCTATTGAATGAATTACACCAAAACTGTTTTAATTTATCAAAGGTATGATAAATGGCTTCATTGATAATTCCATCAATTCCTGGGAATTTATTATTATTTAGCTTTTTAACAATAGAACAAAGTTCTCCTTCTTTGATGCTTTTATTTAGAATTGTTTTTGCTTCATCTGATTCAATAAATTCTCCCAATAATCTGTCAGTTTCTTCTTCCTGTGTGACTCGGTGAGGTCTGGTCATGGTCACTTGTATTTATTTTGGACAAATTTTCATAGCGAGTGTTCTTTGAATTTGTTTAACGGAATTGTTGTTGCTTGTTTACGGTTCTTCTCGTTTATGACTCGGAGAGACCAATGGCGTCACGTTTTGGATCATGTGATTTCATTTTTCTTATATCATTAACTATAGATTTTCTGTATCTTTTTTTCAGCTTTTCGAATTGTGGTTTTGTACTGTTTACACGCTGCTTTCATCTCTTGTTTTAGAATCACATTGTTCTTGTCATTCAGATGAACGTTTCTCCGAGTCCGTGTGTGTTGCAACTTTCTCTACCGAGTTTACATGCTTGGTCAAACCAGGCCGCCTTGTTAGTGTTGTGTACACATTTGGTGTTTGTTGAGGGTCTTTGGTCTTTGGTGTTTGTTGAGGGTCTTTGAGCTGTTGATTTAAGCATGCCATACATGTCGCAAGTGTTGAAGATCACCTTTTTCATCAGTGACATCATACATGTCATCATCACCATCAGTCATCATCATACATATTATTTAAGGATAACATGTCTTCATCACTAATAACAAAAGCATCATTTGGTACATTTTCTTTGCGTCAAACAATCTTGCGTTGGCATGAAGTCAACTGAGTATCAGTGTCATGTCTAGCTTGAGCAGTACTTTCTACATTTACACGAGATTTACTTGACACAACAAAACTTGCATGGACAGAGCAGTGAATATCTGAGAGTGTAGGATCAAACTCATTTACTCTGAAATCATGGACTTGTGTCATTAACTGAATTTCACCAGTAACATAATCAATAGTACTTAGGTCTTTTATGTTTGTGTTGTTGTTTTTTCATGGTTAACGTCATGACCTAGTCTGCCATTAAAAATGTATGTTATTTGAACGGCATTTAAGGAGAGCTTTTCCAAAATTATTTACAGTGTGTTTATCTTCTGTATTTCTATTGACTAGGATACCAAGGCTGCTCAATGTGAGGGAGGGTTTTTGATCAATATTGTCAAGAAACATGTCAGTGTTCAATAGTTCTAGGACAGTGTTATCCACTGAGCCAAGCTCTATTATGAACTTTGCAGAAAAGAATGGAATCATCACCGAAGCACAACACGGTTTCAGACGCCAGCGATCCTGTGAAAGCCAGCTCATCGCATTGTAGACGAGCTCTCAGTAAACCTTGAAGCCCGAAAACAGACAGACGCTCTCATTATGGACTTCTCCAAAGCGTTCGATAAAGTCTGCCACTCCCTCCTGCTCCACAAGATCCACTCCCTTGGCATCACAGAGAAAGTTCACACCTGGATCAGGAAGTTCCTATCAGAGAGACAGCAGTCTGTAGTGGTGGATGGAGCCACTTCCAGTCCTGTTCCTGTAGAATCTGGAGTCCCACAATGCTCTGTTCTTGGGCCTTGCCTGTTCCTGCTCTACATCAACGACATGCCGACTGGACTGTCCTCCACTGCTCGTCTCTTTGCTGATGATACTCTGTGCCACAAAACCATCTCCTCCACCAGCGACCAGCAAGCCCTACAAAAGGATCTGGATTGCCTTGCAGAATGGGAGCAGAAGTGGCTTATGAGCTTCCATCCAGACAAATGTCAGACACTGTGAGTGAGCCGGAAGAGAGACACCCTACCATCAGAGTACACCCTTCGTGGCCACACCCTTGATGTAGTCAATAAATCCAAATACCTCGGCATCACCATCACCTCTGACCTTAGATGGACCCCTCACATCTCCAATGTCTCCAACCGAGCCAACAAGACCTTAGGCCTACTAAGACGGAACCTGAAAGTAGGCTCCCAGCGCATCAAACAGCAAGCCTACCAAACACTGGTCCGCCCAACCTTGGAGTATGCCAGCTCTGTGTGGGACCCCTATACAGAGAAAGATATTAACAAACTTGAGGCAGTACAACGCCGGGCTGCTCGCTGGGCGACCCATCGACACAGGAAAACATTCAGTGTGCAAGACATGATGGAGACTCTTCAGTGGTCTCCCCTCAAAGAGCGAAGGAGAAAGGCAAGACTGATTAACTTTTATAAGTTCCATAGCGGCAGTCTTATCATCAACACATGCCACAAGCCCTCTCAGAATCCTTCAGCATCCACTGGGACCCGAGGATCGCATCCAGCAGCATACCACCTCTCCAACTGCAGGACGCTGTACAGACAAAAATCTTTCTTTCCTCGAACAATAACTGGAACAGCCTTCCTGCTGAGACTGCTCTCAGCACAACCCTGGAAGGCTTCAAATCCCGAATCTGATCACCTCCCCCCCCACACACACACACCTCCCCCCCCCATCCCCTGGCCCAGCAACCTCTACCTCAGGAAACCACAAAAAAAACACGCAAAACCCCCCTTATAGTCCACAGAATCTTCAAAATGATGAAGGCGGTAGTCAAGGGAAAGAAGAAGAAGAATGTGTTGTGGTCAATGTTGAGACGACTCTGCGTTCTTGGTCTGAGCAATGGTTATTGTAAGTTATTTCCCTTGATCAACTTCCGGTCAATCCAGCGTGGATAAAAGGTTGTGTCGACTGATTCAGATCGTTGAATGTTGTACAAAATCACTCCACAATGCATTCTAATGTGAACACTTTTCTTGGATTTGATGGAGGGTGTATACCAAACAAACAGTGTGTGGTTATCGGGCAGGCAGAAAACATTCATGGCAGCTTCATTCTCCACCAGATCGTGTCTGCGTCTTTGAAAGAACACAAACCTGTCTGCCTTGTGAGCTTCATTCAGAAATTCCACCACTACAATACTGTGTCCCAGAAGATTGGAACTAGTTTGAAGTGTGCCGTTGAAGCTAAACATTTTCAGTTCTTCGATGGATTGGACGAACTTGCAAGCATGTTCTATCCAAAGGAGACCACCCCGACGCCGGACCGGGCAGATTTACTGGACGTTTTGAAAGAGAACATCATGAAAGTGCTGTCAGACACGAGAGAACGCACGTCAAACGACATTGTGCTTGTGATGGAAGATGTGTCAGTTTTGATAAGCATGGGATTTCCTTTTGGTGATGTTTGCTTGTTCATTCAAGACATGATTCGGGAGATCAAAGATTTGTGGATGGATTCTTCCCTTCCACAACCAAATGGCCCGTCGATAGTTGTGTTGTGTTCATATGACGAAGAAGACAAAGACACTTTTAGTTTGTGGCACTTTTTGGTGAATCTAAGTACTTTGGATGTGAACGTCACAGGACTGCAGACGGGATACTGTAAAGATGTACATGGACAGGTAATTTTCAAAAGAATTTTGATTTTGTATTAAATTATTATTATGTTTAATAGTTATACACATGGCACACTGTACTGTATATAAATATATTATTGATAATATTGGTGATAATAATATTATTATCAATAGATTCATTATTATTATTATTATTATTATTATTATTGTTGTTGTTGTTGTTATTATTATAGTGATGATGTAGTTTGCAAACTGGGTTTGGCTTACTAACTGAGCAAGTGCCACTGCAAATTTTGTTGAACAATTTCAAGTGCACAGTGCAATGCATGATCATCTATCCAGAGACTGAGGTATGCTTATGTGTGTGTGTGTGTGTGTGTGTGTGTGTGTGTGTGTGTGTGTGTGTGTGCAGACCTGTACAGTTTACTGTTTGGAATTGAATTCAGGTTCAAACTCAGGTTACTATCGTCAGAACCTTAAAACTAAAAAAAAAGATCTTTGTATCATTATCATGTTTTATAATTATTTCTTTTTATTAATTGATTTGAAAATGTGTGAGTGTATCTCTGTTGTGTCGTATCTGTGTGTGTGTGTCACTCTGTGAGTGTGTGTGTGTGTGTGTGTGTGTGTGTGTGTGCCAGTGAGATACTTTATCAGTTTGCATTGTAAATTAAATCTTTACTTAAACTTAGAGCACATGTATCATATTTTCATGTACAGCCATGTGTTGCAGGCCTGTGTGACATGGCGGAATGGCATGGGTGCACCAGAACGGAATTCTGTGACAACCAAGACACGTCAGTTCAAGCTTTCAGACAACAACGTAGAATTTTTTGCTGCTGGAACATCTGCAGCTGTTTTATGATGACATTTTCAGACTTTGTTTCCAGTTCCATCCATAGATCCTGGAAATGTTTTAGAGACAAAACAAAAAAACCCATTTCAAAAGGCTTTTAAAAGACAGTTGAACCAGCACATCTGACACAAACTAAGTGAATTAAGCAGTACTCATGACTGTGATTATATATGTTATGAACTATTGTCTCCAAATAACACCAGCTTTTTGTTTATTTGCTTGTTTGTTTCTTTTTTTTCTTTTTCCTTTTTACTTGATTGAAAATATTCTGTGCTAATGCTTTGAGTTTTCAGTCACATTAATGAGAATGACCAGTCAAAAACAAAACAACCCAAAACAGAGGGTATTTCAGATAGATGATATTGAAACTCGCAGCTGACAAGAAAAAGCCTAATTTGACAATATTTTGATAAAGAATAGCAATTTAGCATGCTCTTTCAGCTTCAGAAATCATAACATTTTCTGTATGAAACTGTATGTTTCAAGAAATTTTATTTGTTTATTTTGTTTCATATGCAATTTAGTATTTACTATTGGTAAACTTGTTTGTGTAAGGTAAAATATGATCCAGATGAACATGACGTCTTTTTTAAAACTTACAACCTTGTTGATCATTTAACATTATCTGTTTTTGTTGTTGTTTTATTACATAGCTTTTTAGTTTGGCTTTTTTTTCTTTTTCTTTTTAATTATTATATTCTTTCAGTTATCATGCAATGCAGTTGATTTTTGTTTACACTACAGTGTGTACATGTTTGCAAAAATTGCAAAATTTCACATCCTGTTTATTCATGAGTGTGTTAACTACTACCTGTTGATTTTGTGGAACATGAGTAAGAGTTCGTGTGTGTGTCTGTGTGTGAGACAGAGAGAGAGGGGGTTGGGGGTGTGTGTGTGTGTGGGGGGGGGGGGGGGGATGAATAGTGTATACATGTGCAAAGTTTTATTGCTGAACAAAATATTATTCTTTGCCTTCTTTTTACAAGCTAGTCTTGTTTTTAAAGACAGTCAGTGTTTGTTTTTGTGTCAGTTGTCATGTGATCTAGTGTCAAGTGATTTGTCTCTCTCTCTCTCTCTCACTCTGTGTGTGTGTGTGTGTGTGTGTGTGTGTGTGTGTGTGTGTGTGTGTGTTATAACATTGTCACACAATGATATATATATATATACTTTGTATATTTCTGCTACCACAAGTGGCAGAGGAATTTGAGCACAGGAAAATCACAAACTGAATTCTGAAAAAATGAATGTTCTGGTTAAGATTGATTATCCTTTTTTTTTTCTTTTTTTTTTTCAAACTTAATGCAAAAAATAATATAAACTTGTCCAAAACACCTGAGTGGGCTCAGTAAATTAGTTACTGATCACCTTTTAGTTTTAAACATGGCATGTCACTGTCAGGTCATCTTGGAAAAAGTGAGGTCATATTGAATTGATACTGATGAAAATTAAAAAAAAAGGATTTTTTTATATGTAAACATTTCAAATTTGTTTCAGTGTTTGTGTTTATTATGTATACATGTACATGAATGAATATTATGCTGCTGGAACATTATTGTTTTCATCTTTTTATGAAAAAAACAACAACAAAAAACAACATAAGCTTTGTTCATTTTCATTCGTGGATTTTTTTCTGTTTGTGCCTGTTCCTGAGTTATGGTTTGAACCTTGAGTTCCAAGGTCCTCTCCTTAGTTTCTCTCCACTTCTATCTATAGACACCCTTCATTATAATTATCAAATGACAGTTATTATGGATACTTATATAGCGTGTATTGTCTATTAGAAACCAAGCTCTGAGAGCTTTAGAAATAGTCATTTGCACAACTGTCTGCCTACCTGTGTACAGCAAACAGAGAGCTCTGCCTTTTGGCATTATCATTCATTTCCTGTGTCATTCACTCAGGTTTCAGTCGTTTACACACACACACACACACACATGCACACACACGCACGCTCGCGCGCGCACACACACACACACACACACACATGCACACACACGCACGCGCGCGCGCGCACACACACACACACACACACATGTAACGTTTTATGTGTATGACCATTTGTTTATTTTTTAAACCCTTCCATACAGGCAGCCACACTCTGTTTTGGGGAGTATGCATGCTGGGTATGTTCTTGTTTCCATTACTCAGTGAACACTGACATGGATTTTGGGGTCTTTGAGATGCATTCTTGGGTTTTTAAAGTGCATATTTGCTCTTCTGCATGTGCATACACACAAAGGGGGGTTCAGGCATTAGCAGACCTGTCCACACTTTACCTGGGATATCAGAAAAAATCTCAGGCCTTGATTTTATCCACCATGGGCCGTATTCAAGACAAAATTCATTTTGCCTTCAGGCAAGTTATCTTTGACATGGTTGGGACCTGCGGTTTACCTTGAAGGATAAGTTATCTTCGTATTCAAAACACACGCGGTTCGCTTAGACAGCTAACCCATCGTTTGTTTTTTTAAATCTTGACGATACCCATCTGCACATGTTTCAGTTTCACTTCTCATCACACCACAGCTCGGAACATTGTCAAGAGAGTTCGCAAAACATGTGCTATCCATAAAGCACGCCTGTTTTCCCTATAAAGAAAAAGAAAGAAAAATGCTGCAAAAGGATCCGCCATATTTACCTCTGCTTCGTGGGCAGTCACCCTTGGCAGGTAGTAAGGGTAAATTGCCTTCGGGTTTGTAGACACATGGGTAGACTCTTGTGTTTATGAATACTGGATATTGCTCACCCTTGGGCAGTTTGCCTTGCCTCAGGCAGATTACCTGCAGGTACACATTTACCCTCAGGCACGATGTTCTCATGAATACGGCCCCAGGTGCACTGAGACCAGGAATTAAAGTCTGGAACTTGGGTGAGAATCCAGCGCTCTAAACATCAGGCAACCACGCCTGTCTAATTTACTCTAATGCTTCACATGTCGTATTTGGGTCAATATCATGCATCTTTGACAGTGCTGCAGGTGTCTCTATCTCTCAGGCCTAGTTGCGATTCCAGCCCTTCAGGATATGAAAGGAAGTGTAGAGACTAAACTGCAGCCCTGTCATATATTTTTAATTCATATAGTCTCAGACCTGAGAAAGAAGCATAGACTTTTCAGACGATGGCAGCAAACACGAGAAATAGTTGACTATACAGCATACCTTAAGGCTAGGAACAAAGCCAGAAGAGAATGCAGGAAAGCAAAGAGAAGGTTCGAGGCCACAGTGGCCGCTGAAGCTAAGAAGAATCCCAAAGTCTTCTGGTCATACGTCAAGAGTAAGACGACTACACGATCGGGGATAGGAGACCTGAAAAAGGAAGATGGCAGTAAAACAACATCAGATCAAGAAAAAGCAGAGCTGCTGAATAATTTTTTTCACAGCGTGTTTACACGTGAAGATGACGGGCCTCTCCCCGACCCACCAACTCCTGAGTACAGTGCGACTTTGGAGGACTTTGAAATTTCTGAAGAAAAAGTACTGAGACTGCTTCAGACTCTAAAGATATACAAGGCTACAGGACCAGATGGCATCAACCCCCTCATTCTGTCGAAAGCTGCTGACATATTGGCCCACCCAGTTACACTACTCTTCCGCAAGTCTCTTGAAGATGGACAAGTTCCACGGGATTGGAAAAAAGCAACTGTTTCTCCTATCTTCAAAAAAGGTAGCCGCCTACAACCATGTAACTATAGGCCAGTCAGCCTCACATGCATACTCTGTAAGGTGATGGAAAAACTCATTAGAGAAAAGGTCATCATGCACCTGGTTGAAAATCAACTTATCAGCAAGCAGCAACACGGTTTCGTGCATGGGAGATCCTGTGTTGCGCAGTTGCTGAATGTTATGGACATCTGGACAGAGATTCTAGATGCAGGAGGCAGCGTCGATATCATATACATGGACTTCATGAAGGAATTCGACTCCGTGCCCCATCGACGTCTCCTAATGAAGCTTGCAGCGTATGGCATCCAAGGCAAGGTCTTTAACTGGATCCGGGCATTTTTGACAGACAGGCAGCAGCAAGTAGTCGTGAACGGAGCAAATTCACAATTAGCGCCAGTGACGAGCGGGATTCCACAGGGAAGTGTTGTTGGCCCGATGCTATTCGTCATCTACATCAATGACCTGCCAAAAGTTTGCACCAGTGAAGTGAAACTGTTTGCAGATGACACAAAATTGTACACCCGCAGTGACATCCCAGGTGCCACGACTGTCTTGCAAGATGACCTTGACAGACTACAGCAGTGGTCGCAGGATTGGCTACTTCGCTTTCATCCACAAAAATGCAGCGTCCTGAAACTCGGTAACAAAAGGTCAGAAGGGGAATACACCATGCAAGACGGAATACAGGGCACAATAGTGCTGGAGGAGCATGAACATGAGAAAGACCTTGGCGTCTATGTCGACAACAAGTTATGCTTCAAGGAACATGTAGCAAAAAGTACTGCAAAAGCTAATAGAGTTGTCGGCATCATTCGGCGCACTTTTGACTTCCTCAGCAACGACATCTTTGTCCAGCTTTATAAGAGCCTTGTGCGCCCTATCCTGGAGTATGGCCAGTCTGTGTGGCAGCCGCACCACAAAACCCTTTGTAGTGAAGTGGAGGACGTACAACGACGAGCAACCAAACTGTTGGCACCACTGAGAGACAAGCCATACCCTGAGAGGCTGGCGATCCTGGGACTACCTACTCTTGAGCATCGCAGAAATAGAGGCGATATGATTGATCTGTACAAATACATACATGGGATCTACGATTCTGATCGGCCGAAGTTCGAGATCATTAGCGACCGCGCAACAAGAGGAAACAGTCTCAAGATCAACAAGCAACATTGTAGATTGGATGTTCGCAGCGGAACTTTCTCTCAGCGGGTGGTCAACATGTGGAATGACCTCCCAGATTTCATGGTCAAAGCGCCATCCATAAACAGCTTCAAAGGCAGGCTCGACGCTCATTGGACAGATATGGCAAGTGTTTACACTCCAACTTGCCAGTCTTGACTTTTTAGTAATTGCATTAGTATTTGCCACACGTACCAGTGCCACGCATGCCACTTAAAAAAAAAAAGTACGTGAAAGTGGAAAGATGAACTGGCCCTTTGGGCCTCAAACATCTACAACGTCAAGGTATCAAGGTATCAGAAAATTGCAACTGGAAGTTGGTCGCTGGAAACTAATAGGGGAGCTAAGTACCAGTGGGAGGTAGACTAAAAAAAATCTTGGTAAAAGTCGACTTACTTGGGATAAAAGAGGCGACGTATCGAGCCACAAGCTCTTCTTCAGGCAAATGAAATGAGTGAGTGACAGACAGAAAGGTACAGACAGAGAGGGAGAGAGAGTAAAGTTCAGGAAAGGAAAGTGATGAAAAGTCACAGGAAAAGACACAAAGCAGGGTGAGTAGAACTGTCAGTGTAAATGTATGAGGGAAAGAAAGGGTTCTGAAAGGGAAGGGTGAGGGAAGATGGGCAGGGGGTGAGAGGGCAGGAGTGGGGGAAGAGGGTGGAAGAGACTGTTAGTGTTAGGGACATATGAACAAGGAAGTAAAATAATAAGTGAAAAAAAAAAATTCATTATAAAAAAATATAATAAAAAATATAAATAAATCAATAAATAATAAAAAGGAAATTTTCTATCTAAAATTACGTTTAAATAACATACTTACCGTGACCCAACTAGTGCAGACTCCGGCACATTCCTGTCCTGTGCAAACTACTATCCGCCTATGCGGAGCAGACGAAACTACGGCCGATAACCTCCCGGAAGTAGGTAACCTCCCCTTTGTCCCGCTGGTTATCGCCCTCTTTTGACGGCAATATGCCATCACCAGCGCAGCAAGCAGGGAGAACAGGAAGCGGGGAGGACGGGAGGGTCTTAAATTTGGGTCACGGTAAGTATGTTATTTAAACGTAATTTTAGATAGAAAATTTCCTTTTAATTACACATACTTAACCGTGACCCAACTAGTGCAGAATAGCGCGACAAGGTGGAGGGCTCGCCTGTTCTACTGTCTGTGTGCTGTGATGGTCTGTTGTGCAGCTACCACAGAAGCGATGGCTCTTGCGCCATCAACCCGCAGGCGTGCGACATCTCTCTGGTAGAAGTCGATGAGCCATTATCCCTAAGGCGATAGGTGTCCCTCAAGTAGAATTTGACGAAAGTAGAGTGTACTGTGTCGCCTAAGGACATTAGTGCGGGTAAAGAAGACAGAGGTCCACAGCTGTATTGTGGGGGAGGTCTGTGGACCACAGCTGAGCGGATGAGCGCGGATGAGCGTCAATGCAAGGAGGTGCGCATGTGGTTTGATCTGATGATTCCACAACGGATGTGGGCCGATAGTGGAAGTGGTTTTTGTGTTTGAAGGAAACTGTGGCACGAGACAGAGGTAGGTCACCGTGTTGGGCCTGCCTCAGGCATGACAGCCAGATCTGTGGAGCTCCTCCATGCGAGCTGACAGGCGATGGGCACTTCCCCCCCCCCCCCCCCCCCACCCCCCTGCCCCTCCCCCCTTTTTTGACGTTGTCAAAAAATGACAGCACTGGTATGTTGCCTATGCATAGAATGGCAGACATTTGGCAACAAAAGACTTGATGTCCCTGGTGTCTCTGGGACAGGGTTGTGTAATTGCCCAGGTAGGTACCATCACGAAGGGGCATACGGAAGGCTTGGTGGCTTCTCTGCCTGAGTGTGGCCTGTTGGAGTAACCTGCAGAAAGTTGTCGGCAGTCAATGGCTGGGTTGGATCAGGCTGTGGAAGTGCATTTCATGTGCCCACAGGTCACTGAGTCTCATTCTGTGGTGGAATTCCCAAATGGAAGAGGGTTTCCATGAGGAAAATTTTTGCTGAAGGTTCTTTAGTGAGAAAGGGGACCGGATCCATGACAGGCCTCTGGCTGTGTGTGGTGCGCACTGAGTCTGGGATGGAGCGGGGCGGGGCAGGGAGGTAAGTGGCTAAGATGTGTTGTACTGGCTATTGACATCAAAGCACTGATCTGACATACGTTTTTAGTATGGCCAACTGCAAGGTGAGAGCTGTATTATCAGTGGTTTCTTAATTGCAAAGGGAAATCATTTGCAGCTTAGTCTTTCATGAATGACTATGTCTCTCAGACTAGAAGTCAAATTGCACTGGGACTTAGTGCTGTAGCCTTAGGCCTAAGTAGCCTTTTGGAACCGTCCCAATGATGAGTCCTAAGGCCCTCTTGATTGAGGAACCGGGGATGCAACTTGGGCAAAACACTCTCTACTATAAATTGTATAATCGAATTCCAGCCCGAATAGACTGGACAGCAGATGCCTCCTCTGCTGTTCTGATGGAGACTGTCGTACTCGACTGATTATCATATACTGTTCCTAGGAGGACACCAATCAGCATGGGTAAATCAGGAAACAGCTGCTGTGTGCTTCAGGGACGAAGGTGTTCACCATGCAGATTATGTTGCAATGTAAGGAAGCCGGAAAGAGTTGACGGGTCTTGTGGTGCAACCGTGTGTCAGAAAGACATGGTGCTTGCTTCCGAAGTGACAACAAAGTCATCCTCTGACAGGCCCTTGACCGAAGGCTGGGGCTCCATGATGGGATAGCCTGCCTAGGCTAGAAACCTCTGGAAGTGTCTCATTGGAAAGACAGTGCTTGAGGAGGAATGGCCATCTGTAACCACAGCAGTGGTTTGTGTAGAGGCCGAAAGGATCGGGCAGGGAAGACTAAGTGCAGAAAGTGCTTTCAAATGCCAATTGTTTGAGACGTTGATGCTGGATCTGTGTTCAAGCAAGGTGATGGGGCGAACTGATGTGCTTGAATGCGGCATCTGCCGTGCTGGTATGAGTGGGCAGAAAGGTACACCCCTGTGGCTAATGGACGGTTCGTTGTGCTTTGTGGGACGCATCCGTCCTCGTCAATATGCCTTTCTCCCAAATGTAGAGGAAAACAATTATGACCCAGGCCTTCTGCTACTAGAGAGGAGTAGAAGAGATGGGCTGAGGGTGATTGTCTCCTGCCCAGTGGGCAGTTTTTGGGTCCGCTAAAACTTGTAAGGCAAGATAGACACCTCTTCATGGGAAGGCTGGCTAGGGCCTGTGTGGAGCTTTTGTCACAATCACAGTGGTGCAAACCAAGGGTTGTTGTAGGCAAGGGGAGAAAGAAGGGATGCCTTACAAACTTGGAAGGAATGAAAGGCATGTGTGTCCAGAGTGGCACCTCTAAGTTGGACTGCCTCATCCTTCCTTGTGCATCTCCAGCCTTATGGGTGATTGTTGCAGGCAAATGAGTTGGGTTGCCTTGTCCGTCCTTGCACCAAGAGAGGCATTCTTAGCCCTGTGGGTGTGAAGGGGGTGTGTGTGGATCCCTAAGGACCAACCACTACTGAAATGTGAAGGAGCATACATTCAGGTGTGAATGAGGCTATTATTATTTTATTTTATTTTTGTGAGTGCAGTCATCCTCCAAAAGCAAGGTAGGAATGAATTTATGAAAATGAATACATATATGTGCCAAGGGAATAAAAAACTTCCATCAGCTCAAGTGATGATGTCAGAAGTATGCCAATGACAAGAGATCGAGACACAAGAAATAAGCGGCTGTATAAGCATACGTGTAGCGTGCACAGATATACCCAAGTAAGTGGGTAAGTGTGCATAATCATCAATGGAAAGGAATCTGTCCATGCACCTACATATGAGATGTACATACTCATATGAATAAAGTGCCAGTACGTAGAGGCAGAGAGTTCTGGGCATTGTGAACAGAAGGCCGCAAATGCAAGTGTGCCTATATTGCTATGTAGGGAATCTCAATGAATAGATGTCAATGAATAGAGATAGAAATATAATTGTACATGTTAATATGAAAGTCGTCTGAACCTATCCCATAAGCACATACACATGTGTATACCGATGGATAAGTACGCATCTATAAGTGAAAGCAGAAATGTGTATGAATGTAGCAATATATCTCATATATATGTATATATGTGTGTGTATATATATATGTATATATATATATACATATATATAGATTTTTTTTTTTTTTAAATATGTATATATATATTTTGTGATTGTTGCTTGTGATAATAAATCAAATGGATAGAAGGGGAAATATTGTGATGCATTTCCTGTGGCCAATAGCCTGAGAAACAGCAAGAAAAGTGCAGTTGCCATGCAAAGATGTGTAAAGTCCCTAACTGGGCATGAGGACCCAATGAGAAACCGAAAGAAAACATCGTTGGTGGACAGCACGGGGGGCAGGAGTTATGTGCTTTGTTGGCGAAACTAACCACAGCTTCAAGCGCCTAGGTTACAAATGTGGAGTTGCTTCCCTTGGCGCCAAAAATCGTCGAAAAGGAAAGTGTCTTTAGAGCACATATCCCCCTTGTGCGACGTGTCCTCGCTGAACAGGGAGGAGTGTCATGTTGTGTGTGAGAGTCCGTGGTTCGATGCCACCGTAACCGACACAGGTGAAAACGAGCGCAAGGGGAATAATTATAATGTCCCTTAGTGCCGTGGGCATCCCAACCCGAATCGGTCGCCATCGGACGCGAGACGGTCGGGGCATGTAGCATGACGGCGCCGTAATCCAGTGTTATGGGCGTCGTGGACGAGGGGGTGACAAGTCCGTCGGCTTGCCGTGGGATGTGCATCCCCCTGTTGCTGAACGGCGGTCCAATCTCGCGAATAGCTCCTGCGAGAGGACCGACGTTCAGTTGTCAGTTGTTGTGTGTTGACGGATAAAGTGATAGACAAGATCGGCCCGAGCACTGCCGAGAGGCAGGATCGAGTTATTACAGTGGACTTCGGATATAAGAACACCGCCGGGGCCAGCATTTGAGTGTCCTTATAAGCGAGGGTTCTTATAAGCATACCTCGGATATAAGGTCAGTTGTGCTAGTGTGTGTTCTTATAACCAAGGAAAGAAGAAAATATTGTGGACAAGCTAAAAAGAGTCGTATATTGACCTCTAATGGTCTGTGTGCGTGCGTGCGTGCTTGTGTGTGTGTGTGTGTGTGTGTGTGTCCACGGCAATCTCTTGCTTGTTTAAGCCTTTGCGTCAATGAAGTGGAACTTGCTGGTTGGCTTGATCTCGATGCAATATAGTTTACTTCTTTTGCGTACGTGAAACATAAATTTAATGCAAATAACTCTAGAAGTTATGTAACAATAGCTGTCTTAATGAAAATGAGAGAGAGAGACAGACAGACAGAGAGACAGAGAGAGAGACAGAGAGAGAGAGAGAGTTACGATCACATTTTGACAAAATGACTTTAAAGAATACAAGGATACAAGGAAATTTATTGGCCAAGTTTTCAACAACAACAAAAAACAAGATGGCCAGACATTCAAATGTGTTCCCAGTCTACGGCGTTCGCAGGGGAAAATAACGGTTTTTAACGACCCCTCCCCCTCCCCGCTCCTCCCCTCCCCCCTCCACAAACTAACTGCCACTATCCATCTGTCTCTCTGTCGGGTTGTTAGTGTAAGTGAAGTTCAGAGGCAGAATTCCGTGAAGGGCACTTCACTTACACTACTGTAACAACCCGTTCAAAATGACCACAAAGGTTTCGCAAATAGACCCTTTCCTGGCTGATTTCTACTCCAGGAATTGAGAACAGTGGCATGTGTGGTATCCATTGCCTGGTGGTCTCACCCACAGCTGTATACACAACAACTGGAGTTTGAAGCAACGTTGCAGCTGCATAGATCTCTGCATCTGAACCCCAGGTGTTCAGTTCCAGATTGTTTCTTGCGACATACTGCCCGAGATCCTCCCCGACGTAAGCAGCAAATTTGGTGTGATTTTTCAGCATGAAATCTACAATTATTGCTCTTACTTGTTCGTGATGGGCTTCTGTCCCACAAATTTCCAAACTAAATGCTCTATACAAACAATTCCCATCACCAATGATGGTGTTAACTTCTAGTGGCTTTCCCAGATCTACATTGTTTTTCCTCTCTGGCAAATGAAATGGCTCTGGCAACCCTAACCTTTGGGCTTGCTGTTTGCGCCAAGAACTGCTCGTGGGATTCAAAAATTGTCGTGGTCCTGGTTCAAACCCCACAATACCCACTGTCTGCGTGTCGTCCTTTCCTGCATCACTTGACATGTCCTCTGGATCACCCGACATCTCCTCTGCATCATCTGACATCTCCTCTGCATCACCCGACATCTCTGCATCACCCGACATCTCCTCTGCATCACCTGACATCCCTTTTCCTGCATCACCCGACTTTCCCTTTCCTGCATCACCTGACTTTCCCTTTCCTGCATCACCCGACATCTCCTCTGCATCACCCGACATCTCCTCTGCATCATCTGACATCCCTTTTCCTGCATCA
Organism: Babylonia areolata; assembly: GCF_041734735.1. NCBI lineage: Eukaryota > Metazoa > Mollusca > Gastropoda > Neogastropoda > Buccinidae > Babylonia > Babylonia areolata. The sequence continues at coordinate 102,510,371 of NC_134876.1, read as the reverse complement.
CCTGACTTTCCCTTTCCTGCATCACCCGACATCTCCTCTGCATCACCCGACATCTCCTCTGCATCACCTGACATCCCTTTTCCTGCATCACCCGACTTTCCCTTTCCTGCATCACCTGACTTTCCCTTTCCTGCATCACCCGACTTTCCCTTTCCTGCATCACCCGACATCTCCTCTGCATCGCCCGACATCTCCTCTGCATCATCTGACATCTCCTCTGCATCATCTGACATCCCTTTTCCTGCATCACCTGACTTCCCCTTTCCTGCGTCACCTGACTTCCCCTTTCTACGACCTGTGTCTGCTTTTCCCGGGGCCCCATTCTCAGTATTAAAATAGTCAGTAATGTGTGTCTGGCTTTTTGCCTTTGCCACATGCTTTTCCAGCAAAGCAGTGAACACAAGAAACGATTCTAGGACATCATCAGCACAACCCGATCGCAAACAGTACGCATTGATTTTCTTAACACAGTCTAATGCAGCCCTGCTTGAAATCGATGGCATCTCTTCCCCGCAGTCATCCTCTCCATCTGATGCCTCTTCAACGACTGTTTCTGGGGCTGTTGATGTCGAAGGGGATGGTGCCGTCGGAGGACTTGCTGACTCTGAGGTTATGACATCATCGTCGACGCCGAAGTACTCAGAAGGGGAAATGTTAAATTCCTTGAACAGGCGTGCCAGAAGAGGTTCCTGTTTCTCAGTATCCTCAGTGTCTTGTGAGCTGTTGTTGTCGCCTCCGTCATTAGCTTCAGACATGCGAAAGCCTGCGCTCCGGAAGCTGTTGGCGATTGTTGAAGGGGACACTTTGTTCCATGACTGTTTCAGGAGGGAGACTGCTCCCAGCAGACTGAACTGGAAGTCCTCTGCTGTTCCACCAGCATCGATGTGTGCCAGCAGCTTCGAGACCATCGCCGCTCTGTAATGAACCTTCATGTTCCGGATGATGCCAACGTCAAGTGGCTGGAGTTTTGAAGTGGCATTTGCGGGCAGAAAAAGTACTTTTGTGGCTTTGAGGTCTGGAATTTTGTGGCTTGAACAATTGTCAAGCACCACAAGCACTTTTCGTTTCTGCTGTTCCATTTCTCTGTCAAACGAGACCAACCAAGGTATGAAAATCTCACTTGTCATCCATGCTTTGGGGTTTGCTTTGTATGCAACTGGCACCTTCACTCTTCGGAAGCATCTTGGCTTCATGAATTTGCCGATGGTCATAAGGGGTAGTTTCTCTGATCCATCCATGTTGCAGCAAAGGAGCACTGTAATTCTGTCTTTTCTCTCTTTTTACGTTTTCTGCGTTTTCTGCCCACACCCACACACACCTACCCACACGAAACAACCCAAGAACGCGCCAATGCACAGGTCTAAAATATAGATAAGCATGCAAGGGGTAAAAAGTCAGCGGTAAAAAGTCAGTGTCATCAGGATTCTTGGGTGCGTTTTCTGAAACAAATACAGTTTCACAGAGCATCATTTCTTTTTTCTATGTTGTTTGGTATACGTAGGAATAGAGTGGGGTGGCATTAAACAAACAAACAAACAGGGGTGGGCGAGGTCTGGATTACGCCTGTCCCTCTCGAAAGTAAAATAATCTGCCACGAGAGAGAGAGAGAGAGAGGGAGGGAGGGAGAGGGAATGTGTGTGTGTGTGTGTGTGTGTGAGAGAGAGAGAGAGAGAGAGAGAGAGAGAGATCAATTACCTTTTCACAGAGAACCACTCCAACAAAGCAGAGTCAACAGTGCGATGTTCGGAGCCTCTTGCACGCTTTCTGGAAAGCTCAGTCTTGCCGCTTTCAAACTGCCCAACGTATTTGGCTTTTTCTCTTACGATGTTGAGCAAAGTCGTCCTCGGAACTTTCATTTCATCAGCGATGAGACTTTTGCTTTTCTGAGGGTTACGCTCGACCTCTCTAATTATTTCGATTTTTTGTTGGAGAGACAATGCTTTTCTCTTACGCTCCGCCATCTTGTAGAAGAAATGTTTCTTGGAAATTCTGGGAAATGAAACGAAACGAAAATGAACCGAGCATAACTTCTACTTTCGGTTCTTATATCCGAGGGGAGGTCATGTTGGGAACAAGCAGATGGTGTCTTTACAAGCGAGGGTTCCAAAAATAGAATAATCGCAGACTTCCTAGAAATGATCATTCCTACTTGCGGTTCTTATATCCGAGGAAAGTTTGATGTGGGGACCTAGCAAGTGCTGTCCATATAAGCGATGAACCCCATATCAGAGGGTTCTTCTATGCGAGTTTTAATAAGTGATCACAAAGAACAACTTTGGCAGGGACCTGCTTTGGGGTGTCCCTATAAGCGATGGTTCTTATATCGGAGGTCCTTATAAGTGGAGTCCACTGTAATACATTTAAGAATTATCTTGATATTCATTGTGAAAACTTTAAAAACAAAACTCATTTACATATTTTCTGATTTTTCAGGCACTGCGCACTCAATGTTGAAAAATGCGACAGACATATGTGGGGACTCTCTTTTTCTTCCCCACTTCAAGCGGGTAAAAGGCCTTGTCAGGCTTGCACGCCTTGATATTGATATATGATATGATATAAGAGGTACTCCAACGTGGAAGTGCCAATATCAGTCTGGGAAACAGCAGAGTTAGGCAGTGGGGCAGAAGAATCCAACACTGCCGAAGTTCCAATGGGGCTTGCACGTACCTGCTCTGTGGGCGCAAGGCGCGGCACCGGAAGGCAGAGTGGTGCATAATTGCTGCAGCAAGTTTAGCGATGAGTTGCTGATTGTTTGGTTGAGTAGCTTGCTGAGACACCATTAGTGGATGGGAAACAGCAGCACTCGGCGGTGTGGCAGATGGGGTCATCACCGCATAGCTTGGTAGGACCGTGCACACACTCGCACTGAAGGCGAGGAGCAGTGCCGGTGCAAGGGAAATAATTGCGGCAGTCACCGGCAAGGGTGCCGAAGCAGGGGTTGCCTCCCTTGGATCGGGTGATCTGGACAAGGAGGGGGGTGCACGCGTATGGGCAAGCGTGTCCCCTAGTGGTCCACCTTCCTCCCTACACCAGGGGAGGGCATCCCTACACGCCTCGGTCGCTATTGGATCCGAGACGGTCGAGGCATGCCGCGTGGGGGGTCGCGTGATCCGATGTCACGGCCGCCACCACGGACGCATCGCACATAGGGCCCAGTCTAATGTGCGGATCCAAGACAAGCTGCCTTTTTTTTTCTTTTTTTTTTTCCCAAGGGATTGTGGCCATTCCATTGGTGCAACTGTGGGTATGGTAAAGAAATAGAGGAGATCGACTCGTACACTGCCGACTGGCAGGGCCGAGAAAACGCGGATTGCGTCGAGCGAGTTCGCGGATCGATAAAAATGACATGAAAGGTAACACTGACCTGAGTGTGTGACCACAAACCTGTAGAAGTCACCAGAGGAGGTGTAGGAGGTGGCGGAGGTCTGGAGTCGACCGGAGGGAGCGGAGGAAGTGGAGAAGGTGGCGGGTTGGCGTTGTTTAGAGGGCCAGTAGTAGAGGGCCCAGAGTGTCAGCGAATCGATTGCGATCGCGCTTTAATTTTAGCACGATTCCCCAATCGAGCTACAAAATTATGTGACCTGGTTGGAGACATAATTTGACCACAAACAAGAACGCCAGAGAATCGAAAGACAGACAGAAAATACGAAAAAACTTAGCCGTATGAAGAGCACAGGTACAGGAGTCATGATGGCTGCCGGAAAAAGAGGGCGATAACCAGCGGGACAAAGGGGAGGTTACCTACTTCCGGGAGGTTATCGGCCGTAGTTTCGTCTGCTCCGCATAGGCGGATAGTAGTTTGCACAGGACAGGAATGTCAGACCCCTGCCGGAGTCTGCACTAGTTGGGTCACGGTTAAGTATGTGTAATTAAAAATAAATTTAAAAATTATAAATAAATAAATACATTATATATATATATATATATATATATATATATATATATATATATATATATGACCCAGTGCCAAAAGGTGTGCAAACTGACAGTGACCCTTTTAAAATGAAAATATGTTTATGAAACGACTTGTGTGTTTTTCTTTGTGGAATGGGTATGAAATTGAATAAAGATATATCACAAATAAATTAAAAGCGCTTCCTAAATGTGTGTCAATAAATGTATAATTTTTGTGTCTATTTCCGGCAATGAAAAACGGACACCAAGACACCAGCATTTGTTGGTGAAAGTTATTGTGAATTCGACACAAGTAAACAGGATAAAAATGATCGATTATGCTTCTTAAACCTTTATTTCATACAGACAATACCATAAGGGACCTCAGCATACATGCATTTGCGTAAAATCGCTCACTGAAGTTTAACCTTTCGGACGTCATTCGTGTCGCAGCTGTGTCGGTACACACAATTATTATCTCGCGAATCTCGGTCAAAACTGAACAGAAATGGGATTATTTGCCTTGGGTATGTCGCAAAATAACACTGCAAACTGCAAATTTTCGAAAGGCATCGGATTATTTATTTTTTTAACAGTTTTGTCCGCCAGTTCCGTTTTGTCGTCATATCTGACGTTCAACTATCAAAGGAATATTTTGCTTGTTTTAAAAAATATTCATATTTCTGTTTCTTCACGACATTCGGAACATCGCAACACACATCTGTTCTACTTCCGGTCAATGAAAACGGCGCGGAACGAAAGTTGTTGCAGTTGAAAGTTTGTCGTCATTTCATCTGTCTTTCTGACGTTCAACAAGATCTCACGTTCGACAAGAAATCAGGTATGGTTTGACGTGTTTATTGTTCTAAGTTTGCGTTATTCTGTTTCCTTCTTCTTTTCGATTAAAAAGAAAGTTAGTCGAAGTTTGTTGCACATTGCTTTATGTGTGATACACTGGCCCTTTGTGGGTTGAAAGTCTTTGTTAGTCCTTCACATTGCGACACGTGGTTGTGTGTCATCCTGACGACCGACCAAAAATGTTCGTCGTAACAATGATGTTCAACTGCAGTCCGTGATTATTAGCTGTAGTCTTTTAATTCTTATCCGATTTGGCGCAATATTGAGTTTGCATCATAATATTTCGAAAATAACTTAAAAGACTTAACTGGGAATGGAAATGTTATTTTTTGGTCACATTTTATTTTAAGAAGAAAAAGTTTTCATGCAGCCCATCAGTTACTTTGTTTAAATTTTATTTGTCATAACACCTAGACTTTTTTTTTTAAGTACATCACTACATGCTTGATTTGCTGTTAGTATGGAATGAAGTACATCATACCAGAAGCTTAAAGATGGTTTTATCATTTATGACATAATGCAGTTAATAATTGTTTATTAGAATATGACAGTTCCCAACCATTCCCCTTAAAGTAAAAATTCATGACTAATCCTGTGCTCTTCACAACTGAAGTACGGTAACTAAGTAACATAACACAACAGCATGCTCGACGGCAGTCGAACATTTCACTTGTTCAAAAATCTCTACAGGTAAAGATTAAAATACGGCAATATCCACTTTTTTTCCTGAAGACGGGATGAGTTGTGTTCACAATAAGGCGTAGACGTTCACTCCGTCAGTTCACACAGCAAGCGGAGGGGAAGAAATGTGGATATTGCACATACACGCATGCGTGGTGAGTAAGATGGCGACTTTGAAAATTGCTCTGAGCTAGAACCGAAGTTTTGGTCTAATTACGGAGGATTACAGGTCTTGTTTACCGTGGAAGTGAGCACAGAACGTTCTTTCATGTTCTGAAGTCCCTCAGCAACTTTGTGAAGCATGACAATTCGTTGGACAGACGATATTTCGATATCATCGGGCATAGCCACCACGCCTGCCGGAACCATTTTGATTTTCACCTGAGAACGCACGCACCTGGCACATGTGGCAGAGCCGGTGAGTTGACTTTTCATTCAGTGCATGAGTTCGTGTAAGGAGCAGGAAAACAAAACAGAATTCATGTCACAGTCAGTCTCTGGAGGCAATCAGATAGCCAGTACCAGAAAAAACTCAACACCGAATGTTGAAAAGGACAAACTAACAGTCGATAATTATGATGCTGCCCCAGCTTCGGGAAGAAAACCCTCTGAGGGAGTGCCTATCAGTGTAACGGATGCTAAGGATGATACGAAAAACTTATGTGGAAAATGCAACCAACCCTGCACCAAGAAGGCTCTTCAATGCGAGCTCTGTGACATATGGTACCATACAAAATGTGAAAAGATTGATGATGCCACATACCGTCTGCTGAAAAAAGATGGCAAAAAGAAGTATGCAGTAGTGCACTACTACTGCTCCAAATCCTGTAACAATGTAGCAGCCAAGTTCCTGAGTGGAATAGTGAAACTGACAGAAGATATGGAAAAACTGAATATCAAAGTGGATAGAATCGACAGCAAAGTCGAAGATCTAAGGAAAGGACATTTTACTGACCACATGATTGAGACAGTGAAGGAAATCACCAAGAACCAAACTGAAGTAAAACTTGAAGAAGATCTGAACATTTTTGAAACCAGGTTGGATGTTAAGTCTAGAAAAGTCCAAGGAACAGATGAAGGAAATCAAAGATCAGGTTAGGAGGCAGACTAATGCGATTATCTTCAGGCTTTCAGAAGACAGAGTAAAATCAGCCCAGGAAATGAAATAGCTGATCAGGACAGAATTCAGCAGTTTCTCACAAATCAAATGTGAGCACAAACCCGTGGATGTGAGGTGCCTTGGAAACATGTGAACTGAGGACGATGGACAGAAAAACCGCCCAGTCAGACTAATGTTTTCCTCGGAAGCTGCCAGAGACGAAGTGATTGCAGCATATCATAAAAGAAGAAAGGAGTTCAGAAAACCAAAAGAGGAGGAGTCAGAGGATGAAGACTTATGGTGCACAAAGTTGGCCATGCGTAAAGATATGACACCAAAGGAAAGAAAAGAAGAAGATGCTCTTTTCCATGAACTACGCCAGAAGAGAGATGAAGCCCAAAGATCGGGGGACGATAGCGTTCACTGGATCCTGAAGAAAGGAAAAGTGGTGCCCGTGGAGAAGCGCCCGGCAAAAGTGCCCGGCGATATGCGGGGCTGAAGAGACTAAATAGCAATACTGTAAATACTGTAAATACAAAGAAAAAGACTACACAAAGTTCTTCTCGTCATTTTGTTCCCACACCAAAGCCTGTAAATAAGTTTGCAAGTTGCACTTGTTTTTATATTAATGCGTGTAATAGCATTTATTTTTGTGGCACTTTGAATGAATGTGTAGTTGAGATTGCGCGTGCGTGTTGTTGCTTGTGATGCTAGGGGAAGCAATTGCGTGTTGGTGCTTGTGATGCTAGGGGAAGCAATTGCGTATTTCTTATGAATATGATTTTATTGTGATCATCGCTCCTCAGTATCAGTGAGTAGAGTTCTGGATAGCTTAGCTGATCCCGTCACAGCAACTGTAAGCCAGAGCGCGAGAATCGGCTGGACCGGACGGGTCCTAGTGTTTCGTTGTTTGGCCTGTTGTCACACTGATGAGGTGAGGATATCTATGGTATTAACGTTAGGTCCTATTATTCTTATTATTATTTATAGGTATTTGGTTCTTCATTATTTGTCAAAACATTTTGTATTTATTCTGGTTATGAATTGGATTACTTAATTTTACTATTTTAGTAAACGAATGAAAGGTGATCCGTTTCTGGGATTGTTTGGTTATTGTTCATTTCTATTCAATTGTCTTTGTAATTTCTATGGATCGATTTATCAAAATGATAAAGTGTTATATTTGTGTTGTCAAAATACTTTCATGCTGTACAAAACAAATATAGTTTATACAGTATTTATTATATTGTTTTATAAATATTTTTTGTATGTTTTATTAAATGGAGTTTATGTACTTTTTGTGCAGAGGCTCGCGCATTGTTGCGCATTGTAGCGCATTGTCGCTCATTGTCGCGCATTACTATTATTATTACTGCTACCTTTTTCTATATTATAATTATTATTTATTTATTTATTTATGTAAGCTTATCTATTATTTATTCCCCCGGTTTTTGGGGGGGTTTTTTGGGTTTTTTTTTTCAAGGCCTGACTAAGCGCGTTGGGTTACGCTGCTGGTCAGGCATCTGCTTGGCAGATGTGGTGTAGTGTATATGGTTTTGTCCGAACGCAGTGATGCCTCCTTGAGCTACTGAAACTGAAACTGTCGCGCGTTGTCGCGCATTGTCGCAACCACGAGATCAGAATAGAGAATCTTTGCAAAACTACCTTGTGTGAGGTGTTCATTCCTTTTCCTCCCCCTCTTGTTCTTCCTTACCCCCTTGTGGAAAACGCTGTAATAATCGAAGATAGAACCCACCCCAACAACTACAACATGCGGATCAGTTGATGAATAAAAGAAACGAGCTAAAGGCAGCAGTCGATCTCTACAAGCCTGATATCATTGGGATAACAGAGGTAAAGTGGAAACAACGAAGCTGCTCGATTATGGAGTGTGAGATAGCTTTGAAAGATTACGAATTGTTCCACAACATGCATGAAGAGGGGAGAGGCATGGGATTGTATGTGCGGAAGGAATTGAAACCATCCCTCTGCGACAGACTGACATCGGATTTTTCAGAGCACATATTTGTGGAATGCCAAGTAGAGGAAGGGGACACGCTCCTCATAGGCTTGCTATATAGAAGCCCAAGTACCAGGAAGGTGAACACCGAAAAGCTCAATGGGCTACTTTCAGAAGTGATGAATTTACATTTTTCTCATGTGATGATGATGGGGGACTTAAACTTCCCAGATATCGACTGGCACTTGGAGAAAGTCACAGGCAAAGGTGGATCTGAACATACCAGTTTCCTCAAGACAATAAAGGATGTATTTCTAATTCAGCACCAAAAGACACCAACACGCTACAGGGAAGGAGAGAAAGTCAGCGTGCTTGACCTGGTTCTCACAAACAGAGAAGACATGATCAATGAGATCAGAGTAGAGGCAGGACTTGGGAAAAGCGACCATTTCTCACTTGTCATCAGTCTCTCATTTACATGCGGGAACCCACCCAAAGTGACATGCTTCAACTACAAGAAAACCGATGTTGATGTACTGAAAGAAGAAGTGGGAAAAATCGACTGGATAGAGGAACTGAGGGACCTGCAACCAGATGCAGCTTGGAAAAACATTAAAGAGCATGTTAACGCTGCTATTTCTAAGTCAACTCCAAAGACCAGAACCAGTGGTAGAAGAGGAAAGAACTGGATGGATCAGGGTACACTGGCGTCAGTCAGAAAGAAGCACAAACATCTTCAGAAAATGGCAGAACACAAGAGATGGTAAGGACTATGATAAGTACATAAAAGCGAGGAATCAGTCAAGGAAGGCCTGCAGAAAGGCGCAGAGAAAATTGGAAGCACAGGTAGCATCAGTAGCGAAAACCAATCCAAAAGCATTCTGGAATTATGTCAAAGAAAAAACCAAAACAAGGACTGGAATAGTGGACCTCAAGAAAGAAGATGGTTCAAAGACAAAGACAGATAGCGAAAAGGCAGAATTGCTGAACCAGTTTTTCAAGAGTGTCTTTATAGTTGAGGATACAGGCCCACTCCCAGACCCACCAGACTACAGTTTCACAGAAGCCTTGGAAGATTTTGAAGTCACTGAGGAAGTTGTACGGAAGCATTTAGTCAACCTACATACAGACAAGGCAGCAGGACCCGATGGATTGACACCATTGATACTCGCCAAAGCAGCTGATCAGCTGGCGAAGCCTCTGGCCCATCTCTTTAGATTGACACTGGACAGCGGAACAATCCCGGAAGACTGGAGGAAAGCCTATGTCACACCTATATTCAAGAAGGGGAGCAGAATGGTGCCCAGCAACTACAGACCTGTCAGCCTAACCTGAATAACCTGCAAGGTTATGGAGAAGATCGTGCGCGACCACGTTATGGAACACCTGCTGAAGAATTCCTTGATCGCTGAAGAACAACATGGCTTTGTACCAGGACGATCATGTATTACCCAGCTGTTAGAGGTCATGGATATCTGGACGAGCATTGTAGACGATGGAGGCAGTGTGGATGTGGTGTACACCGACTTTCAGAAGGCATTCGACACAGTGCCCCATCGTAGACTTCTGTCAAAGGTCGCAGCCCATGGTATCATGGGGAAAGTGCTGGGATGGATCAAGGACTTTCTGACCAACAGGAAGCAGCATGTTATAGTCAACGGTACGCAGTCTCAGGAAGCTAGTGTGAGCAGTGGCATCCCCCAGGGGAGCGTGCTCGGGCCAGTCTTGTTCATTATTTTCATCAACGACCTCCTAGCCAGAGTAAAGAGCACAGTAAAAATGTTTGCGGATGACACCAAATGTTCAACAGAAGTGACACAGAGACGGGACCAAAAGATCTTCACGACGACCTTGACCAACTCCAGCACTGGTCTGACACGTGGCTGCTTAAGTTCCATCCACAGAAATGTAGCGTAATGAAACTGGGGGGGCAGAAGTCAGAGGCAACATACTACATGACGAGCAAAAAGGAAGAGGACAACAGTACAAGGGTGACATTAAAAGAGATTGCAAGCGAAAAGGACCTGGGAGTGCTCATTGATGACAAACTGAGTTTCAAAGAGCATGTGCACAGTTGACATCTAAAGCAAACAGAATGGTTGGACTTATAAGGCGATCATTTGATTTCCTGACTGAGACAACTTTTGTTCAGTGGTACAAGAGCCTCGTCCAACCACTGTTGGAATATGGCCACTGTGTCTGGCAACCGTTTCACAAAACGCTATGTAGTGACATCGAGGACGTCCACAGGCGAGCAACAAAACTCCTGGGCTCACTGAAAGAGAAGCCTTACCCCGAGAGACTGAAACTGCTGGGGCTGCCAAGTCTGGAACACCGGAGGCTGCGAGGGGACATGATAGAAGTACTTAAATACCTTCATGGTCATTATGATGCACAGAGGCCAGTGTTCCAGTCGTCACTCAGTGGAAACCTCAGAGGCAACACTTTAAAGCTCCAGAAACAACGCTTTCGCCTTGATGTCAGGGGGAATTATTTCTCTAATAGAGTAGTGACACAGTGGAACGGTCTCCCAGACTCCGTGGTCCTGGCGCCCTCAGTCAACACCTTTAAGAGCCGCCTAGATAAACACTGGAGGGGCCTACCTGGTCTGTACAACCCATCTTGTCAGAGTAACTGATTTGGTCTAGCCGCGCTTGCCACACATGCAACCAATTCAGTGATAGTTCTTTAGGAACATGAACAGGCCTTGGGAGAGGCCTAAACCGTTGTCAAGTAGATTTTTTGCAAACACACACTCTAACGCAACGACAGTAACATGCACCCACATAGAGAGCACATCACTCCTCAGAACAAAACAAATTTTCCCCGCAATACGGAGTGAATGATGTTTATGATAAGGCACGGACGTTCATTCTGTCGGCCACATAGAGGAGTGGAGGGGAAGAAATGTGCATATTTCCAAGATAGGCTTTCATTACCAATGTTTCAGTCACGTGTACTTGGTTGATGAGAGATATTTGGGTGTGGTGTAGCAGTTATGTGTATAAAAATAAAATCCAAACATAAATTGGAAAAAAACAGTTCAAATGACTATGCTAACTGTATAAATATACATGTGCATATGAGTGCACACGCACGCACACGCACACATACACATTACATCCTTAAACATACACACAACCTCACTTTAGTGAATGGTCAATATATTTTTGACACCCCCACCCCCACACACACAAACACCCAGCTCCACTATCCTTACACACACACACTCACGATCACATGTTATGCTTGGAATATAAAACCACAAGTCATGTTTTGAAGAGCAAGCTTATGTCAGTGGCAAACGAATGGACTGCATGGTGTGTTTTAAACACAAACTATGCTCAGGATGGCTGAAGAAGCTGCTGTGGCCCCAGTGAACTCCCAGCAGTTGCTGGAACATCTGACGCACATAGAAGGGGCAGCAGAAGACATTTTAGCTGACAAGCACAAGCTGGTTGACTTGGACCGACATCGGAACCAGACAAGGGAAGCAATGAGGTATAGGTGTTTGTTCTTTTTATTGTGGGATAAATGGTATCAAACTAAATACTTCTAGTGTTAACTTGTGAGAGTCAATTCATTTTTTATTTTCTGATTCTGATAGCAAAAGGAGAAAGTTTATAAAAGAAAAACCAAGATTCACATATGATAATAGTAATCAAAATTATTGTGAGTCTTAGTTTACAACCTACTGTTTTTATTTATAAACCTTCTCCATTTGTAATTTTCATAGACTCGGGAGTCATGTTTCTGCTTATTGCTGTATCTGGTTTTTAGCATTAAATTTTTATCTCTTTTGTTAGTATTAACATCCCATATTTTTACCTCATCCCTTTCCTCCTCTGACATTGATCAACCCCCATGTGCATATATTCTTTTTGTTGGGGTATCAGTTTAGTGATAACAAAAAAATGGTTTTTGCTGCTGTACAGTTTAATGCCATTACTCCACCACTACTCATTCTAAGTCCCTCATACACAGCCAAACCCAGGTTTGTCTGCCAAAGTCTCAACTCGGGGGAACCATCATTGTTGGGTCACCAGGAAGCGACACACCAGAGGAGACCCTGCCTAGCTGCTGAGTCACTTTAGTGGTGTTCAGTTGAGCTTGTTCTGATTGTGTATGCAGGATACCACCAACTAATCCCGCAGTACTCTCCTGTCCTGTCTTTACATTGTAGGATGAGGAACTCAGAATTTTTTCCCCAAGAATTCTTCCAGGCTGTCCATCGAAGTTGAGGTTAGGGTGGGTTCAGTCAATAAAGAGTGAAGAAACTGATGCTCTAGTTGCCACATTTCTTGTGTGCTTTAACTTATTGATGCTGGCATCCTACAGTGCTGTTGAAAAGGTACTTTATGTAATTTTAAACACAAAAGGTTTTCTTTGGTTTTGTGCACTGGTAATCTTTTAGATTGTCTTTTTAGATTTGTATCAGTAAAATGCAAGTTTTTATCATCAATTGTTTCAGGATATTGCAAAAAGGCAAGACAGACAAGAAACAGTGGATGTGCCTAGGAAACATGTTTATAAAGATGGAGAAGAAATCTGCATCACGATTTTTGGAAAAAGGTGAGTATAGTGAACTGTTCCATGTCTTGTGTTTAATCAGTATTTCATATCTTATGTTGAAATGTGGCATATTTTCGTTGATTAGCCATATCTAGTTTGTCCTTGAACAGTGCGTGCGTGTGTGTGTGTGTGTATAGAAAAGAAATATTTTTTTCAGATCGAGGCAGTGATATATGTTGATAGAACCAAGTCTTACATAGTGTTTGATACCAAACATGTCTATTCATTTTATAATGCCTACTTGTGATACAAGTGATTTTCACTTGTACTTCATTGTGTGTAGTAGGTTTGTTTTGGTTGTTTGTTGTTGTTTTTGGGTGGGGGGTGGGGGGTGGGGGGGTCCCAGCCTTTGTACTTTTGCTTGTAGTTTGTTCAAATCAGTTAAGAAAGAATGAAAGCATTTTGCCGTAATAAATATCTATTCGTTTAAGTCTCAACTTACGTATTTTCCACTTTATCTTGAAAGTACTATTTGATTTTGTTGATGTCTCCACATTTGTATAATTTCATTATCTGTTTTTATTTCAGAGTACTTAGCAGTTGCATGCATTGTATAATTTCATTATCTGTTTTTATTTCAGAGTAGTTAGCCGTTGATGCATTGTATAATTTCATTATCTGTTTTTATTTCAGAGTAGTTAGCCATTGCATGCATTGTATAATTTCATCATCTGTTTTTATTTCAGAGTAGTTAGCCGTTGCATGCATTGTATAATTTCATTATCTGTTTTTATTTCAGAGTAGTTAGCCATTGCATGCATTGTATAATTTCATTATCTGTTTTTATTTCAGAGTAGTTATCCGTTGATGCATTGTATAATTTCATTATCTGTTTTTATTTCAGAGTAGTTAGCCGTTGCTGCAGCCAGTGGAACATGTTGAAAGAAATGAAAGAGTGCAGAACATTTAACATGAATGAAACTGAAATCCTTAAAGACGCACTTACAATCACACTGATCTCTTGTTAAAAAAAAGAAACATGATTTGTTGTTTGAGTTTGATTTTAAGGTGCATGATCTTTGATTTGTTCTCTCAATTGAATGTTTTGCATGCTGTGTTAATTAATATTATGAAAGATTGTCTCTCTCTTTTTTTTTTTTTTTTTTTTTAGAACAAGCAGAGTAGATACATATTTAAACTGACAAGCATGTTGTTTTTTACCTGGTATGTCATGATTTGTTGTATGCCATTGATTATGTACTGCTGTCTGTGTATTGATTCATGGGAGGAGCATTGTATGCCATTATGTACTGCTGTCTGTGTATTGTTTCATGGGAGGGCATTGTATGCCATTGATTATGTACTGCTGTCTGTGTATTGTTTCATGGGAGGGGCATTGTATGCCATTATGTACTGCTGTCTGTGTATTGTTTCATGGGAGGAGCATTGTATGCCATTATGTACTGCTGTCTGTATTGTTTCATGGGAGGGGCATAGAGCTTGGAGCCCACAGAATGGGGAGTTTGCACCAAATAGTCATTCTGATGATGTACAAGTAAAATGACTCATGACAACAAAAGGGTTATCCCTGGTGAATTTCTGCAGAAAAAAGTCCACTTTTATAGTTAAACAAATGCATTTGCATGCAGAAAAAAAGTGTACAGAAAATATTCAAAACATCGCTAAGCACTTTCCTTGGAGAGAGCTGCCTGAATTTTATTCAGAGAAATCTGTCATAACAAAAAGAATGCAGTACTATAAAACACAGTACAGTAAAACACAACACAATACAATATATAATTGAGTTGCGCCCTCTGTTATTATTGTTATTATTATCATTATTTGCAGACTTTGACCACACGAGCCAAGAGATAGGGAGAACCAGAACAGAGCTGAAGCCGAAGATGAACCACCTGCGTGATCTGGAACACAAAGAAGAGCTGAAAGGGTTTAACTTGAACCCCCTCAGCAAGGACGAAGTCACAGCGATCAATGATCTTTTATGATGTTTGAGATGCCTGACTGCTGTGAGGGAGTGGCTGTGAAGGTTGTGAGGACAGTGTTGAAAAGTACTGAGCCAGTTGTTGTTGAGACCGAATGGTGTGTGTGTGTGTGTGCATGCATGTGTGCGTGCGTGCGTGTATGTTTTCTTGTGTGCTTTGTGTCTGACTGATTTGTTGATGTAAAGCACTTTAAGAGGTTTGAAAGCAATATATGTACTATTATTGTTAGTAGTAGTACTAGTCATATGATTATTATTGTTATAAGGGGTGCATCATTATGAACTGTCATTGGAAAAGTTGGTTGAAAAGGTCTGGAAGTTACAACTGTGTAGGTTTGGTGGAGTAGTTGTTATTTTATTAACTTTGTGTAGGTCTGGTGGAGTAGTTGTTATTTTATTAACTTTGTGTAGGTCTGGTGGAGTAGTTGTTATTTTATTAACTTTGTGTAGGTCTGGTGGAGTAGTTGTTATTTTATTAACTTTGTGTAGGTCTGGTGGAGTAGTTGTTATTTTATTAACTTTGTGTAGGTCTGGTGGAGTAGTTGTTATTAACTTTGTGTAGGTCTGGTGGAGTAGTTGTTATTTATTAACTTTGTGTAGGTCTGGTGGAGTAGTTGTTATTTTATTAACTTTGTGTAGGTCTGGTGGAGTAGTTGTTATTTTATTAACTTTGTGTAGGTCTGGTGGAGTAGTTGTTATTTTATTAACTTTGTGTAGGTCTGGTGGAGTAGTTGTTATTTTATTAACTTTGTGTAGGTCTGGTGGAGTAGTTGTTATTTTATTAACTTTGTGTAGGTCTGGTGGAGTAGTTGTTATTTTATTAACTTTGTGTAGGTCTGGTGGAGTAGTTGTTATTAACTTTGTGTAGGTCTGGTGGAGTAGTTGTTATTAACTTTGTGTAGGTTTGGTGGAGTAGTTGTTATTTTATTAACTTTGTGTAGGTCTGGTGGAGTAGTTGTTATTTTATTAACTTTGTGTAGGTCTGGTGGAGTAGTTGTTATTTTATTAACTTTGTGTAGGTCTGGTGGAGTAGTTGTTATTAACTTTGTGTAGGTCTGGTGGAGTAGTTGTTATTAACTTTGTGTAGGTTTGGTGGAGTAGTTGTTATTTTATTAACTTTGTGTAGGTCTGGTGGAGTAGTTGTTATTTTATTAACTTTGTGTAGGTCTGGTGGAGTAGTTGTTATTTTATTAACTTTGTGTAGGTCTGGTGGAGTAGTTGTTATTTTATTAACTTTGTGTAGGTCAGGTGAAGTAGTTGTTATTTTATTAACTTTGTGTAGGTCTGGTGGAGTAGTTGTTATTAACTTTGTGTAGGTCTGGTGGAGTAGTTGTTATTAACTTTGTGTAGGTTTGGTGGAGTAGTTGTTATTTTATTAACTTTGTGTAGGTCTGGTGGAGTAGTTGTTATTTTATTAACTTTGTGTAGGTCTGGTGGAGTAGTTGTTATTTTATTAACTTTGTGTAGGTCTGGTGGAGTAGTTGTTATTAACTTTGTGTAGGTCTGGTGGAGTAGTTGTTATTAACTTTGTGTAGGTTTGGTGGAGTAGTTGTTATTTTATTAACTTTGTGTAGGTCTGGTGGAGTAGTTGTTATTAACTTTGTGTAGGTCTGGTGGAGTAGTTATTTTATTAACTTTGTGTAGGTTTGGTGGAGTAGTTGTTATTTTATTAACTTTGTGTAGGTCTGGTGGAGTAGTTGTTATTAACTTTGTGTAGGTCTGGTGGAGTAGTTGTTATTAACTTTGTGTAGGTTTGGTGGAGTAGTTGTTATTTTATTAACTTTGTGTAGGTCTGGTGGAGTAGTTGTTATTAACTTTGTGTAGGTCTGGTGGAGTAGTTATTTTATTAACTTTGTGTAGGTTTGGTGGAGTAGTTGTTATTTTATTAACTTTGTGTAGGTCTGGTGGAGTAGTTGTTATTAACTTTGTGTAGGTCTGGTGGAGTAGTTGTTATTAACTTTGTGTAGGTCTGGTGGAGTAGTTGTTATTTTATTAACTTTGTGTAGGTCTGGTGGAGTAGTTGTTATTAACTTTGTGTAGGTCTGGTGGAGTAGTTATTTTATTAACTTTGTGTAGGTTTGGTGGAGTAGTTGTTATTTTATTAACTTTGTGTAGGTCTGGTGGAGTAGTTGTTATTAACTTTGTGTAGGTCTGGTGGAGTAGTTGTTATTTTATTAACTTTGTGTAGGTCTGGTGGAGTAGTTGTTATTAACTTTGTGTAGGTCTGGTGGAGTAGTTATTTTATTAACTTTGTGTAGGTTTGGTGGAGTAGTTGTTATTTTATTAACTTTGTGTAGGTCTGGTGGAGTAGTTGTTATTAACTTTGTGTAGGTCTGGTGGAGTAGTTGTTATTAACTTTGTGTAGGTCTGGTGGAGTAGTTGTTATTAACTTTGTGTAGGTCTGGTGGAGTAGTTGTTATTTTATTAACTTTGTGTAGGTCTGGTGGAGTAGTTGTTATTAACTTTGTGTAGGTCTGGTGGAGTAGTTGTTATTTTATTAACTTTGTGTAGGTCTGGTGGAGTAGTTGTTATTTTATTAACTTTGTGTAGGTCAGGTGGAGTAGTTGTTATTTTATTAACTTTGTGTAGGTCTGGTGGAGTAGTTGTTATTTTATTAACTTTGTGTAGGTTTGGTGGAGTAGTTATTAACTTTGTGTAGGTCTGGTGGAGTAGTTGTTATTTTATTAACTTTGTGTAGGTCTGGTGGAGTAGTTGTTATTTTATTTAAGTCTGAATTAAAGTTCCTCATTGTTCTGAGATTTCTTATTGTTTTTCCCAGATACATAGCATACATAATACAACATTCAAAATGCATGTGCTTGCATGCACATGGTCATGCATACAAACGAAGACACAGGGAAACATACACACAGCTGCACACACATAATACATGAATTACACACACACACACACACACACACACCATGTGCATATCTTCTTCCTTTATGCTAAAGGTGAACATTGTATTTTATCTTTTATCTTCATGATTGGATGAAAACTCAGTGTGTGTAGATGGTATGTTCAGTCACAAAGTGGGCATTTACATCATGTTATATTTTTGTCTGTTTGTAAATTGTTCTTGTGTTTTTTAATTAACCTTGTATGACATGTCTGCCAGTGTGTAAGAGCTTGAGGCTTCACATGTGATGCAGACATATGAGACATCACTGAATACACTTGTATGAAGACTATATAGTATTGAGGTACGTAAATTCAAGATTATGCTGTGGTTAAAAAAATTGATGTCATATTGAACTTGTTTCTATAAGACATTCATTCTTCATTCTTTCTCAACAGATTTTATCTTATTAAGATACATGACACCATTGTGTTGTGAATAATGATTGAGCTTTGTTTGACTTCAGCAATGATTCTGATCCATTGTGCTTTGAATTATGTTCAAAAGAAACCAGTCCAGTGCTGGCTTGTACCTTGCATTTATGTGTTTCTTTTCCAGTTGTTTGTGTTTCCACAGCAGCGGTATGCCTGTGTGTGCCGTCTGTCCCTGTCTTTTGTTGTTTTCTCTGTGGGCTGCAACTCTCATGTCCACTTGTATGTCTGTCTACAAGTCGGCGTTTACATTTGTATTTCTTTTTATCACAACAGATTTCTCTGTGTGAAATTCGGGCTGCTCTCCCCAGGGAGAGCGCGTCGCTACACAACAGCGCCACCCATTTTTTTGTATTTTTTCCTGCATGCAGTTTTATTTGTTTTTCCTATCGATGTGGATTTTTCTACACAATTTTGCCAGGAACAACGCTTTTGTTGCCGTGGGTGAATGCTGCACACGGGACCTCGGTTTATCGTCTCATCCGAATGACTAGCGTCCAGACCACCACTCAAGGTCTAGTAGAGTGGGAGAAAATATCAGCGGCTGAACCATGATTCGAACCAGCGCGCTCAGATTCTCTCGCTTCCTAGGCGGACGCGTTACCTCTAAGCCATCACTCCACATGTATGACAGTATTTGTATCATTCCATACAAACAGCCTTACACTTTACTGTTTTAGGGGATGGGAATGCTGGATACGTACCTGTTTCGGTAACCCACCAGAAACTGATATGGATTAAAGGATCTGAACATGTACATCTGTTCTTCTGCATATGTTTACACATGGAAGAGATTAAGGCACTAGTACAGTAGTAGGTCTGGTCAGTATATATGTTTACACATGGAGGAGATTAAGGCACTAGTACAGTAGTAGGTCTGGTCAGTATATATGTTTACACATGGAGGGGATTAAGGCACTAGTACAGTAGTAGGTCTGGTCAGTATATATGTTTACACATGGAGGGGATTAAGGCACCAGTACAGTAGTAGGTCTGGTCAGTATATATGTTTACACATGGAGGGGATTAAGGCACTAGTACAGTAGTAGGTCTGGTCAGTATATATGTTTACACATGGAGGGGATTAAGGCACTAGTACAGTAGTAGGTCTGGTCAGTATATATGTTTACACATGGAGGAGATTAAGGCACTAGTACAGTAGTAGGTCTGGTCAGTATATATGTTTACACATGGAGGGGATTAAGGCACTAGTACAGTAGTAGGTCTGGTCAGTATATATGTTTACACATGGAGGGGATTAAGGCACCAGTACAGTAGTAGGTCTGGTCAGTATATATGTTTACACATGGAGGGGATTAAGGCACCAGTACAGTAGTAGGTCTGGTCAGTATATATGTTTACACATGGAGGGGATTAAGGCACCAGTACAGTAGTAGGTCTGGTCAGTATATATGTTTACATGGGATGCTGGAAAAAAAATGTTCTCCCTTTATTAACAATGTGCTGATACTGGGATCAAACTCAAAACCCACAGATTGAAAGTCCAAGGCTTCAGCCATTTGTGCCCCATTGTGTATCACCATAAAAGTATTGGTTTGTCTGGGTGGAGTGAAGAAAATTGAAGAAAAGTGCCTTTCCGAAGGACACAACACTATGCCAAAACAGAACCTGACTGTGATCACTGGTGAACAGTGAGTCAGAAGTCCTTACCTTACAGATTCAACAAAGTGCCTCCACAATTTTACATACCAGTGCATTTTAAATATCAGGAAGGGTGTATTTGATTGATTGATGGATGGATATGGATACTTGAACAACGCCTGTCCTCAGTTGGAGACCAAGCTCTAAGCACTTTACAAACACAACAGGCTGCCTACCTGGGTAGAGCCGACTGACAGCTGCCACTGGGCACACATCATTCGTTTCCTGTGTCATTCAATCAGATTTCAGGCACGCACACATACACACTCAGACAGACATGTAATATTTTACGTGTATGACCATTTTGTTTATTTACCCCGCAATGTAGGCAGCCATACTCCGTTTTCGGGGGTGTGCATGCTGGGTATGTTCTTGTTTCCATAACACACCGAACACTGACATGGATTACAGGATCTTTAATGCGCATATTTGATCTTCTGCGTGTGTATACACATGAAGAGCGTTCAGGCACTAGCAGGTCTGCACATATGTTGACCTGGGAGATCGTAAAAATCTTCACCCTTTACCCACCAGGTGCCGTCACCGAGATTCGAACCCGGGACCATCAGATTGAAAGTCCAACACTTTAACCATTCGGCTTTTGTGCCCATCCATGAGGTTGTATTTCTAGTGTGATATAGGAATACATAGATGTTTTGACAAGTTCTTAATCGTCTTGTAGGTCCAGTTTTTGTGGTGTTCTGATAGGCCTCATGAAGGAAGAAATTCTGCTCTCATCACGCACACTGATGATATTGGAAATGTAATAAAAGTATTCATTTTCACTTTTGAATGTTACAATGAAAAAAAAAATCCTTAAAGATAGGAAAGTAGCGTAGGTAGTGGTGGGGACAGGAATGGAGGCAGTCATATGTCAGGGCTTGAGAATACTCCATTTGTATTGTATTGCTCTTTTCTGTCACAACAGATTTCTGTCTGTGAAATTCGGGCTGCTCTCCCCCAGGGAGAGCATGGCCCTACACTGAGAGTGCCACCCTTTTTTTCTGTCTGCAGTTTGTTTTTTTTCTATCGAAGTGGATTTTTCTATGGAAGTGGATTTTTCTTCAGAATTTTGCCAGGGACAAACCTTTTGTCGCTGTGCGTGTTTTATATGCGCTAAGTGTATGCTGCACACAGTTCCTTGGTTCATCGTCTCGTCCAAATGATAAGCATGAAGACCACTAGTCAAGGACTAGTGGAGGGGGAGAAAATACTGGCAACTGTGGGATTCGAACCAGTGCACTCAGATTCTCCCTTCATCGGCAGACATGTTACCACCAGGCCAACGCTCCACTTGACCCACTGTCTGGACAAATAAACCTAGCAGTCAAATAGAAATGCTCTCTCCACTTGACCCACTGTTTGGGACAAATAAACCTGGCAGTCAAGTGGAAATGCTCTCTCCACTTGACCCACTGTTTGGGACAAATAAACCTGGCAGTCAGTGGAAATACTCTCTCCACTTGACCCACTGTTTGGGACAAATAAACCTGGCAGTCAAATGGAAATGCTCTCTCCACTTGACCCACTGTTTGGGACAAATAAACCTGGCAGTCAAATAGAAATGCTCTCTCCACTTGACCCACTGTTTGGGACAAATAAACCTGGCAGTCAAATGGAAGTGCTCTCTCCACTTGACCCACTGTTTGGACAAATAAACCTGGCAGTCAAGTGGAAATGCTCTCTCCACTTGACCCACTGTTTGGGACAAATAAACCTGGCAGTCAAATGGAAATGCTGTCTCCACTTGACCCACTGTTTGGGACAAATAAACCTGGTGGTCAAATAGAAATGCTCTCTCCACTTGACCCACTGTTTGGGACAAATAAACTGGCAGTCAAATGGAAATGCTGTCTCCACTTGACCCACTGTTTGGGACAAATAAACCTGGCAGTCAAATAGAAATGCTCTCTCCACTTGACCCACTGTTTGGACAAATAAACCGGGCAGTCAAGTGGAAATGCTTTCTCCACTTGACCCACTGTTTGGGACAAATAAACCTGGCAGTCAGTGGAAATGCTCTCTCCACTTGACCCACTGTTTGGGACAAATAAACCTGGCAGTCAAATGAAAATGCTTTCTCCACTTGACCCAGTTTGGGACAAATAAACCTGGCAGTCAAATAGAAATGCTCTCTCCACTTGACCCACTGTTTGGGACAAATAAACCTGGCAGTCAAATAGAAATGCTCTCTCCACTTGACCCACTGTTTGGACAAATAAACCTGGCAGTCAAGTGGAAATGCTCTCTCCACTTGACCCACTGTTTGGGACAAATAAACCTGGCGGTCAAATGGAAATGCTCTCTCCGCCTGACCCACTGTTTGGGACAAATAAACCTGGCAGTCAAATGGAAATTCTTTCTCCACTTGACCCACTGTTTGGGACAAATAAACCTGGCAGTCAAATGGAAATGCTCTCTCCACTTGACCCACTGCTTGGGACAAATAAACCTGGCAGTCAAATGGAAATGCTCTCTCCACTTGACCCACTGTTTGGGACAAATAAACCTGGCAGTCAAATGGAAATGCTCTCTCCGCTTGACCCACTGTTTGGGACAAATAAACCTGGCAGTCAAATAGAAATGCTCTCTCCACTTGACCCCACTGTTTGGGACAAATAAACCTGGCGGTCAAATGGAAATGCTCTCTCCACTTGACCCACTGGGACAAATAAACCTGGCAGTCAAATGGAAATGCTCTCTCCACTTGACCCACTGCTTGGGACAAATAAACCTGGCAGTCAAATGGAAATGCTCTCTCCACTTGACCCACTGTTTGGGACAAATAAACCTGGCAGTCAGTGGAAATGCTCTCTCCACTTGACCCACTGTTTGGGACAAATAAACCTGGCAGTCAAATGGAAATGCTCTCTCCACTTGACCCACTGGGACAAATAAACCTGGCAGTCAAATGGAAATGCTCTCTCCACTTGACCCACTATTTGGGACAAATAAACCTTATGGCAGTCAAATGGAAGTGCTCTCTCCACTTGACCCACTGTTTGGACAAATAAACCTGGCAGTCAAATAGAAATGCTCTCTCCACTTGACCCACTGTTTGGGACAAATAAACCTGGCAGTCAAATGGAAGTGCTTTCTCCACTTGACTCACTGTTAGGGACAAATAAACCTTCTGGCAGTCAAATGGAAATGCTTTCTCCACTTGACCCACTGTTTGGGACAAATAAACCTTCTGACAGTCAAATGGAAATGCTTTCTCCACTTGACCCACTGTTTGGGACAAATAAACCTGGCAGTCAAATGGAAATGCTTTCTCCACTTGACCCACTGTTTGGGGCAAATAAACCTGGCAGTCAAATGGAAATGCTCTCTCCACTTGACCCACTGTTTGGGACAAATAAACCTGGCAGTCAAGTGCAAATGCTTTCTCCACTTGACCGCTGGGCAAACAGTTTTTGACTATCAATGTAATGGTGACTGAACAGTCTGCTTCAGTATTGACCAGTTGCACTTCCGTCATACTCTTTTCACTTCAAGACTTCTTCCCCCTCCCCATTTATATTTTCATTTGATACACTCTGTTCAATGACTTATGTCTGCTCACATGTCATTGTATTACTGGTAGTTAGTGTCCAATAACTTATGTCTGCTCACATGTCATTGTATTACTGGTAGTTAGTGTCCAATAACTTATGTCTGCTCACTTGTCATTGTATTACTGGTAGTTAGTGTCCAATAACTTATGGCTGCTCACTTGTCATTGTATTACTGGTAGTTAGTGTCCAATAACTTATGTCTGCTCACATGTCATTGTATTACTGGTAGTTAGTGTCCAATAACTTATGTCTGCTCACTTGTTATTGTATTACTGGTAGTTAGTGTCCAATAACTTATGTCTGCTCACTTGTTATTGTATTACTGGTAGTTAGTGTCCAATAACTTATGTCTGCTCACTTGTCATTGTATTACTGGTAGTTAGTGTCCAATAACTTATGTCTGCTCACATGTCATTGTATTACTGGTAGTTAGTGTCCAATAACTTATGTCTGCTCACTTGTCATTGTATTACTGGTAGTTAGTGTCCAATAACTTATGTCTGCTCACTTGTCATTGTATTACTGGTAGTTAGTGTCCAATAACTTATGTCTGCTCACTTGTTATTACTGGTAGTTAGTGTCCAATAACTTATGTCTGCTCACTTGTTATTGTATTACTGGTAGTTAGTGTCCAATAACTTATGTCTGCTCACTTGTCATTGTATTACTGGTAGTTAGTGTCCAATAACTTATGTCTGCTCACTTGTCATTGTATTACTGGTAGTTAGTGTCCAATAACTTATGTCTGCTCACTTGTTATTACTGGTAGTTAGTGTCCAATAACTTATGTCTGCTCACTTGTTATTACTGGTAGTTAGTGTCCAATAACTTATGTCTGCTCACTTGTCATTGTATTACTGGTAGTTAGTGTCCAATAACTTATGTCTGCTCACTTGTCATTGTATTACTGGTAGTTAGTGTCCAATAACTTATGTCTGCTCACTTGTTATTGTATTACTGGTAGTTAGTGTCCAATAACTTATGTCTGCTCACTTGTTATTGTATTACTGGTAGTTAGTGTCCAGTAACTTATGGCTGCTCACTTGTTATTACTGGTAGTTAGTGTCCAATAACTTATGTCTGCTCACTTGTTATTGTATTACTGGTAGTTAGTGTCCAATAACTTATGTCTGCTCACTTGTTATTACTGGTAGTTAGTGTCCAATAACTTATGTCTGCTCACTTGTTATTACTGGTAGTTAGTGTCCAATAACTTATGTCTGCTCACTTGTCATTGTATTACTGGTAGTTAGTGTCCAATAACTTATGTCTGCTCACTTGTCATTGTATTACTGGTAGTTAGTGTCCAATAACTTATGTCTGCTCACTTGTTATTGTATTACTGGTAGTTAGTGTCCAATAACTTATGTCTGCTCACTTGTTATTGTATTACTGGTAGTTAGTGTCCAGTAACTTATGGCTGCTCACTTGTTATTACTGGTAGTTAGTGTCCAATAACTTATGTCTGCTCACTTGTTATTGTATTACTGGTAGTTAGTGTCCAATAACTTATGTCTGCTCACTTGTTATTGTATTACTGGTAGTTAGTGTCCAGTAACTTATGGCTGCTCACTTGTTATTACTGGTAGTTAGTGTCCAGTAACTTATGTCTGCTCACTTGTTATTACTGGTAGTTAGTGTCCAATAACTTATGTCTGCTCACTTGTTATTGTATTACTGGTAGTTAGTGTCCAATAACTTATGTCTGCTCACTAGTTATTGTATTACTGGTAGTTAGTGTCCAGTAACTTATGTCTGCTCACTTGTTATTACTGGTAGTTAGTGTCCAATAACTTATGTCTGCTCACTTGTTATTACTGGTAGTTAGTGTCCAATAAGTTATGTCTGCTCACTTGTTATTGTATTACTGGTAGTTAGTGTCCAATAACTTATGTCTGCTCACTTGTTATTACTGGTAGTTAGTCCACCTGGAACTGGAGTATGACTGCCTACGTGGCAGTTGTGAAAAGGTCCTACACGTGAACAGCCCATTCCTTCACTATACAAGTGAAAATAGGAGTCACAGCCCACAAACGAAGGACAAGACTGCTAGTTACAATATTAACTGTGTCTTTACTGAGGGAGGGCATGTTGAAAGTTAAGGGGACAATTAGATATTCATATTTACTTTCCCTAAGACAACTGAAAAATAACTGGGAATATGTAGTCCTGTATGTTGAAACATCATGAATGTGGCCCTTGACATCAAGTCTTCCAACAGTGAGTGAAGTGAAGTGTAGTTGGGAAGGAGGGAATGGGAATTAATCTGAATTCATTCTTCTGTGTTTTGTGCACTTTTCACTCATATCAGGGAGTGGATTTTTACACGTTTGACAGGTTTGTTTCCCCTTGCCATGTTGGTGGTTGTCTGTTTCGATTCACACAAAAATAAGATCAAAATAAGATGAGATAAACCAAAGCAAAGCAATTTTTATTTTCTGGAAAATAATCATCTGGATAACAAAATACGGATACCCTTGTGTAATACCTTGTGAAACAATCGGTTGTCAAAATGAATGGCAGTATTCAGACAGGAATCCATCACATAATCACTATGTTGTGATCTGCTTATGCATAATACATCAATAAAATTGTAAGAAAAGTAACAACCACCACAACTCAATGCATTTAAAACACAGCTCAGATACAGATACAAAACTGAAGAACATGCATCTTATATACTAATGAACCATCATGCTTTCCGTACAAAGTGGAACAGTTACCTTCCAATTATGGAAACTGTTACTTAATCATAATTTCGCATGGTCCATAGTTACCATTCTGTATAACAGTCCTTACTTTGTACTAACATGTCTTTATTTATTTCTTATATGTATTATTTGTTTATTTTTTGAACTTTTATGGTTGCCGTTGTCTTTACAATGTGATCAACTACAAGCTTTCTTTTCCAATAATGCAGAAGTGGTTTACTCATGCTCATTATTATTATGACATTATAATGCCACCACTCGCTTTCGCCTTACCCTAGATACCATTACTGTAATAGTTGACACAATTGATGCTGTTGCTATGTTACAACTGGTCCAGGCTATTTACTATTAATGTCATCTTAAATCACCATGATTACTACAATCATTAAGGTGTAAACATTGATTGATTGAATGATTGGACAAATCTTTTTGTTGTTGTTGTTTTTGTTTGTTTGTTGTTGTTGTTGTTATTGTTGTTGATGTTGTTGTTACAGACTTGTTTTGCCTTGGTATAGTCTGTTTTGTTTTGTCTTATCTCTCTCTCTGTAGTGGAAGATGCTACTGTTCATTGTATATTGTTTGTTTCATACTATTCTCTGTATTGTATACATGTTTTTGGAAAATTTTAAAAAAAGTTAAAAAAAAAAAAATTGTAAGAAAAGTAATAACACATACAGCAGTGTTCATGGCTGGTTAAAATATGCACATAACATCACACTAACACATGGCTCATTGTATCAACTGAGCATTTTGCAAATGATTGTTAGTACTTTCCCCCCCTCTTTTCTTTAAAGACATCTGGAAGATAAAACAAAAACACATTATATTTTAGTGTTTGCTTTGGATTGAAATCAATCACCATGAATCAGAACAATACAAGTTGATGAAAACTTCACTCAAACTGCAGACAAAAGTATATCAAGCTACAGGCTGCATGTTATTAAATGCTTGTGCTAAAGTTGTTCATATAAAAAACAACAACAGCACTTTGTTGGAAAAAAACAACAATAATGTGCAGGGGGATATGTTTGAGCACAACATACGGTGACATTCAAGGTGTTCTGAGTTATGATTCCCAGCAATTTGAAGGAAACTATTTTCTAAAAACTTTTCACCTTATCTTTATAATACACTGATTTGGATGTGATAATAATATCAAGTGAAAAATTAATCTAAAAGAAAATAAACACACTTGCTTATTTGCCAGGGAAAATAAAATGGAAAAGAATATCATGACAATCAGTATTTAAAGAACACTGAGGAAAAAAACCCCACTATATGCTTGCAAGTCTGCAATATATACCACCACATTACATACAATATGTAACATGTATATCCATAAGCACCTTTGCCTGTCTACCCCCTCCTCTGCCCCCTCACCCTTTCCTGTCTACCCCCTCCTCTGCCCCCTCACCCTTTCCTGTCTACCCCCTCCTCTGCCCCCTCACCCTTTCCTGTCTACCCCCCCTCCCCTGCCCCCTCACCCTTTCCTGTCTACCCCCTCCTCTGCCCCCTCACCCTTTCCTGTCTACCCCCTCCTCTGCCCCCTCACCCTTTCCTGTCTACCCCCTCCTCTGCCCCCTCACCCTTTCCTGTCTACCCCCTCCTCTGCCCCCTCACCCTTTCCTGTCTGCCCCCTCACCCTTTCCTGTCTACCCCCTCCTCTGCCCCCTCACCCTTTCCTGTCTACCCCCCTCACCCTTTCCTGTCTACCCCCTCCTCTCCAAGGTTCGTAGGGTCCTTTCAAGTCCTTTTAAGTCCTTAGGAATTGGATTTTGGTCAAAAGGCCTTTTAAGTGCTCTGATTCAGCAAGTTGGTCCTTTTAACTCATCAGGAGGTCCTTTTAATTTTTGAAAGGTACTGTTAAGTCCTGTTTTATGAAGAGAAAGAGACTTGAGAACGAAACTGAAACACCTTCGACACCAAAACCGCAAGTTGCAAAGCGCGTTGAAAGATGCCGACGCGATCGTCTGAAACTCAGTACTTACTGTAGGAGGATACAGCCTATAGGCCTAGGCCCTAACAGTAGTGCGCTTTCTGCTTGGTGGCAGACGCGAAGCGTGGTACAGTGGCTGTGAGTCACGCCTGCTGCTGCTGCTTTGCTTAGGCCTAGCATACAGTGACGTGAATTGCAAAGACTAAATACGACAGTCAAATGGGATTAGCTGTTCTTCCGTTTATGAGAGGTAAGTGTCTGCTGTTCTGCATGTCAAATAGATTGGGGTGTACTGTAAAGTCATGTCGGCAAAGGTCCTTTTAAACTGATTTGAGGTCCTTATAAAGTCCTTTAAAGGTCCTTTTTTGGCTTCATGCCCACCACCTGGGAACCCTGCTGTCTACCCCCCTCACCCTTTCCTGTCTACCCCCCTCACCCTTTCCTGTCTACCCCCTTCCCCTGCCCCCTCACCCTTTCCTGTCTACCCCCCTCACCCTTTCCTGTCTACCCCCCTTCCCCTGCCCCCTCACCCTTTCCTGTCTGCCCCCCCTTCCCCTGCCCCCTCACCCTTTCCTGTCTACCCCCCTTCCTCTGCCCCCTCACCCTTTCCTGTCTACCCCCTCCTCTGCCCCCTCACCCTTTCCTGTCTACCCCCCCTTCCCCTGCCCCCTCACCCTTTCCTGTCTACCCCCTCCTCTGCCCCCTCACCCTTTCCTGTCTACCCCCCTCACCCTTTCCTGTCTACCCCCCTCACCCTTTCCTGTCTACCCCCCTTCCCCGGCCCCCTCACCCTTTCCTGTCTACCTCCCTCACCCTTTCCTGTCTACCCCCCTTCCCCTGCCCCCTCACCCTTTCCTGTCTACCTCCCTCACCCTTTCCTGTCTACCCCCCTTCCCCTGCCCCCTCACCCTTTCCTGTCTACCTCCCTCACCCTTTCCTGTCTACCCCCCTTCCCCTGCCCCCTCACCCTTTCCTGTCTACCACCCTTCCCCTGCCCCCTCACCCTTTCCTGTCTACCCCCCTCACCCTTTCCTGTCTACCACCCTTCCCCTGCCCCCTCACCCTTTCCTGTCTACCCCCCTCACCCTTTCCTGTCTACCCCCCTTCCCCTGCCCCCTCACCCTTTCCTGTCTACCCCCCTCACCCTTTCCTGTCTACCCCCCTTCCCCTGCCCCCTCACCCTTTCCTGTCTACCCCCCTCACCCTTTCCTGTCTACCCCCTTCCCCTGCCCCCTCACCCTTTCCTGTCTACCCCTCTTCCTCTGCCCCCTCACCCTTTCCTGTCTACCCCCTTCCCCTGCCCCCTCACCCTTTCCTGTCTACCCCCCTTCCTCTGCCCCCTCACCCTTTCCTGTCTACCCCCCTCCTCTACCCCCTCACCCTTTCCTGTCTACCCCCCTCCCCTGCCCCCTCACCCATTCCTGTCTACCCCCCTCACCCTTTCCTGTCTACCCCCCCTCCCCTGCCCCCTCACCCTTTCCTGTCTACCCCCCTCACCCTTTCCTGTCTACCCCCCTCCTCTGCCCCCTGCATGCATTTGGTAACTACCACACCAGGTAATACCACCCACACCCCAACCCTCCTTTTTTTTTGTTTTTTTTTTGTGTGCATCAGCATCCCCTATCACATTGTAGCAGATTCTTCAACATTTTTTTTGCATCAGCATCCCCTATCACATTGTAGCAGATTCTTCAACATTTTTTTTGCATCAGCATCCCCTATCACATTGTAGCAGATTCTTCAACATACGAATCATGCTGTTTATCAAGAAGAAGATGACATGGGAGAGACTGTTTCTGTATAATACAGATTTTTTGGCAATGTTTTGTGGTTTCCCCCCCTTTATTGTACTTTGTTTCACTTTTAAGACATGCACTTCAGTGAACTGGGCCCTGGACCCCAGCCATTAAGTTTTCAGTGTTTCAAAAATCGGTCAGTGCCGCACCATAGAAGAATTAGCTAGCGGGCCTGAAATCTGACACAAAGAAATCTGTTGTGATGAAGAGGTAATGTGATATATACCTTAAGGAACACAACACACAAGGAAACATCACAGTACTATGTCTTATTGATAATAGTATATATCTGCATCTATTTGATTGTTTGAAACAACTGTTGATATACTGAAAGCAAAGAGAGAGATAATAGCACGGTTTGATCTCTTTATATTGTTTGAAACAACTGTTCATATACTGAAAGCAAAGAGAGAGATAATAGCATGGTTTGATCTCTATATTGTTTGAAACAACTGTTCATATATTGAAAGCAAAGAGAGAGATAATAGCATGGTTTGATCTCTATATTGTTTGAAACAACTGTTCATATATTGAAAGCAAAGAGAGAGATAATAGCATGATTTGATCTCTATATTGTTTGAAACAACTGTTCATATATTGAAAGCAAAGAGAGAGATAATAGCATGATCTCTATATTGTTTGAAACAACTGTTCATATATTGAAAGCAAAGAGAGAGATAATAGCGTGGTTTGATCTCTATATTGTTTGAAACAACTGTTCATATATTGAAAGCAAAGAGAGAGATAATAGCGTGGTTTGATCTCTATATTGTTTGAAACAACTGTTCATATATTGAAAGCAAAGAGAGAGATAATAGCGTGGTTTGATCTCTATATTGTTTGAAACAACTGTTCATATATTGAAAGCAAAGAGAGAGATAATAGCGTGGTTTGATCTCTATATTGTTTGAAACAACTGTTCATATATTGAAAGCAAAGAGAGAGATAATAGCGTGGTTTGATCTCTATATTGTTTGAAACAACTGTTCATATATTGAAAGCAAAGAGAGAGATAATAGCATGGTTTGATCTCTATATTGTTTGAAACAACTGTTCATATATTGAAAGCAAAGAGAGAGATAATAGCGTGGTTTGATCTCTATATTGTTTGAAACAACTGTTCATATATTGAAAGCAAAGAGAGAGATAATAGCATGGTTTGATCTCTATATTGTTTGAAACAACTGTTCATATATTGAAAGCAAAGAGAGAGATAATAGCGTGGTTTGATCTCTATATTGTTTGAAACAACTGTTCATATATTGAAAGCAAAGAGAGAGATAATAGCATGGTTTGATCTCTATATTGTTTGAAACAACTGTTCATATATTGAAAGCAAAGAGAGAGATAATAGCATGGTTTGATCTCTATATTGTTTGAAACAACTGTTCATATATTGAAAGCAAAGAGAGAGAAAAAAGGGGGGGGGGGGGGGGAAAAATTTTTGATCATTTTTTAAAAAATCAATTCTTTCCAAGGGAAAAAAAGTGTTACCAGGAAACATTTCATTATTGGCAGAGTATACAATTTTTACCATGGAAACACTTCACTTGAAGAAGAAAGAATAGCAGGTTCCTAAGTTGAAACAATGTTTATGAAGCAGAAAGTAAGCCATTTTGACCTAAGTTTGACAACTGTTTAGGCGGATGCAGGTTGACCTTTAATTTCACTATTGCCCTAGCTGATTTTACTTACTCCCTTTCTCTCTATTTTGTTTCCCCTTTTTCTAGAAATACAACACAGAAATCTGTAAAATCGTGTAAAACGTGTTTCGTCGACACTGTCTCCATTTTAATTGCCCCGGGCCAAGTCAATTGAATTAAGTTATTCATCTAGAGTTATAGAAATCAGGAAAGAGTTTGCACACCATACCAGGTTTAACACCGACACTAACGAATAAATCCCACACCAGTAAATGCCCCCTCCCTGGGCCAGGATTCAAGGTTTTTCAAAAAACTGGGCCCAACAAAAAGGCCCGCCCCTCAGCTTGAGGGGCTTCAATGATGGCCTCAGGGCCTCAAGGCTGGCTGGAACAGTGAGGAGAATGGAAAAAGACACAACACAGGGGACTTTCCCTTGGGGTTTTGGTTTTACAGTCCAAGCCCCCACCAAACCCCCCTTTACCTCACCAACTGCAAGAAGGAACAACCAAACAAAACCCAATTTTTTGCCACCTTCGGGGTTTAAAATAAGATCCAACATAAAAGACGGGACACCCACACAACATATATATTGGTTTTGAAAGAAGATAATGGAAAAAACCACCCTTGACCCGTTTTATTTAAATTTTTGATCTGAGAAGCTTAAAGACAACCGAGAATTGGGAAGAAGTGCTTCCCAATTCAGATCGGGGACCTTTTTTGGGACTCACCTTTGGATAACAAAAAGCCTAAAAACCCCTAAATAATCCTGAAACAGTTAAAAGGGGTCTGGGCCGAAAAAACAACCGCCTGGTTTTCTCTAAAACCTTTTCCATGTAAATTAAGAGAAATCCCGGGCAACAAAAACACTACCCTAAGAGCCGTAAGTATGTAAATTCCAATAAATTGTGGAAAAAGATGGAAGAAGCCAAGAACAATGGTTCCCCCACCCGTGTGAAATTTAACAAGAATGGGAAAGGAAACCCACCCAAATTTGCCTATGCAATGGAACTCCCAAATTTGCCGGGCATGAACCCCAATTTCCTGTCATTGAACACCTCGGGCCAACTATGAAAAGAAACTCCCCATTTTGAATACAAATGGACCACCCAACATTGCAAGAAATTTTAACATTTCCCAAACCAACCAGTGAAAAGTTTGAATTGCAGAACTTTTAACAATGTCAGGGAACCTACACCCGCCAATTTGAGGAAAATTTGGAAAATTTAGCCAGTCTCCGGGAAAAGGGAAACCCACCTGGAGCAAGGCCCAACCCATTCCGGAAGAGCCTGCTCAAAACAAGGAAGGGGAGCGGGTCCAATTGTACAGGCAATTCAGTACAACAGACTGGTGACAAAACAAGTGCCCGTCAGACATGGACTGGTCGTCAAACATTCCTCCAAAAGGGAAACAGCCAGTGCAAATTTACAGGAAAAAAGTTATTACCCACACGGGAAAATAGTTCGATCAAAACCAACTCCAGAGAGGCTAAAGGGAACACCGGGCAGGAACAAGCCGGATCAGGCCAGGAAAAGTGCACAGTAGAAACAATTTCACTACATGCCTGGACATTTCTGATGGAAAACAATGCCTCAAAGGGGACCTGTGACAATTTCTGATTCAAAAAGCCTTTGACAGGTGGGGCAATGGTCTGGCAGGACAAAAAGTTTTTGGCATGGGAGGTCCCCAAGTCTTTTCAGAACCGCTTGTACAAGAACCAGTGCAATTTTCCCTCAACAACCAATTGGAATTATACTTTAGACCAAAAAGTGGTTTCCTCAGGGGGGCTGCCTAGTACAACATTTCCTGGGAAAAAAATTCTGGGCGGGACCCTATGACATTCATCTAAACAATCCCCTTTGGGGAGGAAGGAAATTTCATCAACAACTTGAGATTGCAGTGCAAGTTCTGATCGGGAAAAAAGGCCCTACAAGGGGACCGTCCCAAGGCTGAAGGAAAAAAGTGCATAGGAATGGAAGTGGACAGGAAAAAAAAGTGTGGTAAACAGTCCCATGACAATTTCTGACGGACAACAATTAAAAGGGGAAATGCCTTTCAATTCTCGGACCAACCTCAAAGCGGTGGCTAACAACTGAAAAAAGTTGATGGGCGTGGCCATACCATGGCTAATCAGGAAAAAGGGACTTGAGGAGCAGAGGACCAGTTACAACGATCAAACGTGTCCCTGGGCAATCCATACTGTGTTGATGGAAAGGGGCTTAGCAGTGACCAAAAGTCCAGTTTGACGGAAAAATGCTTCAGAGATGCCTGGAATGTCTGAGGACAGAAAGCCAATGCCTTTGTGAGCCATACTATGCAAGTGGTCCACGGAAAACCATCTTAGCAGTGGTAAAAATGGGAAGCTGAAATGGTTTGGGCAGTGACCGGACAATTGCTGAAGACAGTTCTTACAGGGCCTAGGGGTTGATAGGCAAGGGAGGGAGCAGGCCATGCTGGTGACAAACAAGGAATGGGACCCAATTGGTAGGCAAGGGCTGATACGAAAAAAGGCCTAGGAGATTAAACCGGAAGGGCCCCCCCTCTGATAGGAAACGTCCCTCATGTTCCTCCTACTGCCATGTGCATGAAGGAAAAAGGAATGGAATGGGGCCATACCAATTTGCTATAAAAACAGTTTTATGTTAACACTCGTCCCAATTGTTGATAGGACAATGTGTTGATAGCCACCATTTTGGCCTAGTGACAATGTGTTCATCGGAAACATGCCTATGTGACAGTGACCATACCAATTTTTGCTAGGACAAGTTTTCCTCGTGACAATGTGTCTGATCAGGAACAACAAGTGACGCAGTGCTAGACAATGTTGTCAGAAAGCATGTGCGCCCTAGTGACAATGTGATGCTGATCAGGAACAAGTGTGATGTGAGCATTGGCCTAGTACAATGTGTCTTATCAGGAAACAAGTGTCACTCATGTGGAGCAAGTGACCTAGTGACAATGTGTCTGATCAGGAAACAAGTGTCCTCATGTGGAGGGCAGTGGCCTAGTGACCAATGTGTCTGATCCGGAAACCAAGTGTCCTGTGGCGCAGTGACCTATTGCCACTGTGTCTGATCAGAAACAAGTGTCCTCATGTGGAGCAGTGACCTAGTGACAATGTGTCTGATCAGGAAACAAGTGTCCTCATGTGGAGCAGTGACCTAGTGACAATGTGTCTGATCAGGAAACAAGTGTCCCATGTGGAGCAGTGACCTAGTGACAATGTGTCTGATCAGGAAACAAGTGTCGATGTGGAGCAGTGACCTAGTGACAATGTGTCTGATCAGGAAACAAGTGTATGTGGAGCAGTGGACCTAGTGACAATGTGTCTGATCAGGAAACAAGTGTCATGTGGAGCAGTGCCTAGTGACAATGTGTCTGATCAGGAAACAAGTGTCCCATGTGGAGCAGTGGACTAGTGACAATGTGTCTGATCAGAAACAAGTGTCCCTCATGTGGAGCAGTGACCTAGTGACAATGTGTCTGATCAGGAAACTAGTGTGAGTGGAGCAGTGGCCTAGTGGACAATTGTGTCTGATCAGGAAACAAGTGGTCCGTCATGTGAGCAGTGACCTAGTGGACATTGTGTCTGATCAGAACAAGTGTCTCATGTGGAGCATGTGACCTAGTGACAATGTGGTCTGATCAGGAACAAGTGTCCTCATGTGGAGCAGTGACCGTGTGACAATGTGTCTGATCAGGAAACAAGGGTTCATGTGGAGCAGTGGACCTAGTGACAATGTGGTCTGATCAGGAAACAGTGTCATTGGAGCATTGACCTAGTGATCGAATGTTGGTCTGATCAGGAAACAAGTGTCCTCATGTGGAGGCAGTGACAGCCTAGTGTCAATGTGTCTGATCAGGAAACAAGTGTCCTCATGTGGAGCAGTGACCTAGTGACAATGTGTCTGATCAGGAAACAAGTGTCCTCATGTGGAGCAGTGGCCTAGTGACAATGTGGCTGATCAGGAAACAAGTGTCCTCATGTGGAGCAGTGACCTAGTGACAATGTGTCTGATCAGGAAACAAGTGTCCTCATGTGGAGCAGTGACCTAGTGACAATGTGTCTGATCAGGAAACAAGTGTCCTCATGTGGAGCAGTGACCTAGTGACAATGTGTCTGATCAGGAAACAAGTGTCACGTGGAGCAGTGACCTAGTGACAATGTGTCTGATCAGGAAACAAGTGTCCTCATGTGGAGCAGTGACCTAGTGACAATGTGTCTGATCAGGAAACAAGTGTCACGTGGAGCAGTGACCTAGTGACAATGTGTCTGATCAGGAAACAAGTGTCTTGTGGGGCAGTGACCTAGTGACAATGTGTCTGATCAGGAAACAAGTGTCATGTGGAGCAGTGACCTAGTGACAATGTGTCTGATCAGGAAACAAGTGTCATGTGGAGCAGTGACCTAGTGACAATGTGTCTGATCAGGAAACAAGTGTCACGTGGAGCAGTGACCTAGTGACAATGTGTCTGATCAGTCTCTGATGATGTCTGTCGTGACCTTCGTTTTTGCTTGAAGCCTTCTGAGGTTAAACAGCTTGCCATCTGTTCGGTACTTTAGGCCGATTCCAACATCGCCATCTCTGAAGGCATCAGTAAGCATTGCAGAGAACATGAGGCTGAACAGTGTTGGAGCCAGGACGCAGCCTTGCTTGACACCATTTGTGACAGGAAAAGGAGCAGATGTTTTGCCATTGTCCTGGACTCGAGCCTGCATGCCTTCATGGAATTGGCTGACCAAGGAAATAAATTTCCGAGGGCATCCGTACTTGGCCATGATCTTCCACAGTCCCTCTCTACTCACGGTGTCGAAGGCCTTAGTGAGGTCGACATAGGTGGAGAACAGATCAGCATTTTGCTCCTGACATTTCTCTTGCAGCTGCCTTGCAGCAAACACCATGTTGGTGGTTCCGCGCTCTTTCCAGAATCCACATTGGCTCTCAGGCAAATGACCTTGGTCAAGGTGTGCTGTGAGGCGGTTTAGTAGGATCCGGGCAAGTATCTTGCCTGCTATGGAGAGCAAGGAAATGCCCCGATGGTTATCACAGGCTTGCCGGTTCCCCTTTCGCTTGTACAAGTGAATGATACATGCATCTTTGAAATCCTGGGGGATCGTCTCTTCTTTCCACATGAGTGAGTACAGCTGATGGAGCTTCTCAGTCAACACAGTGCCTCCATCCTTGTAGACCTCTGCTGGTATGGAGTCTGAGCCAGGTGCTTTGCCACTGGATAGCAGACGGATTGCTTTCTGGGGCTCAAGAAGTGTTGGCGGATCGTCCAGTGCTTCGTTGATGGAGACTTGTGGGAGACGGTCTATGGCTTCATCATTTATGAAGGAAGGGCGATTTAAGACACTGCTGAAGTGCTCAGCCCAGCGTTCGAGAATTTTCTCCTTCTCGGTGATCAAGGTATTCCCATCTGCACTTAGGAGGGGGGATGATCCTGAGGATGTGGGGCCATAGACTTCTTTTAAGGCATCATAGAACCTCTTCATATCGTGCCTGTCAGCATATCCCTGGATCTCATCTGCTTTGTCACTCAGGCACTTATCCTGCATCTGGCGTAACTTTTGCTGAACAGTCCTGCGGATGGCATTGTATGCATCCTTTTTTGATGTGGACTTTGGGTTGATCAGGTAGGCTTGATGCAGACGGCGTTTCTCATACAGAAGCTGCTCGATTTCATCACAGTTTTCATCAAACCAGTCTTTGTGCTTTCTGGTCATGGGTCCCACGGTCTCTGAAGCTGTACTATAGATCAGCTCACGCAGGGTCCTCTGGTTGTCCAGAGAGGCAGATTCCAGACAATTTTCCAACAGCTCAACAAAGGTCTGTTTGATGGTGATGTTTTTCAGCTTAGCGATGTTGAGCCGTTTTAGAGCCTTCTGGCCTTGGGGGCATCTCTTGGGCTGGATTCGAGTATTCAGCTTCGAGACTACAAGGCGATGGTCTGTCCAACACTCGGCACCGCACATGGTCTTTGTTACACGTACATCTTGCCTATCCCTTTTCCTGACGATGATGTAATTGATGAGATGCCAATGCTTTGA
Organism: Babylonia areolata; assembly: GCF_041734735.1. Classification (NCBI taxonomy): domain Eukaryota; kingdom Metazoa; phylum Mollusca; class Gastropoda; order Neogastropoda; family Buccinidae; genus Babylonia; species Babylonia areolata. The sequence continues at coordinate 102,472,678 of NC_134876.1, read as the reverse complement.
GCGAGGGTGCATCCATGACGTCCTGTTACGGGTAGGGAGGCAGAAAACTGTGTTGGTTATCAGCAGTTCATGCTCTGCACAGGTCTGAAGCAAAAGCAATCCATTTGGGTTGCAGTGGCCCATGCCGTGCTTTCCAATCACTCCATCCCAGGAGATGTAGTCAGAGCCAACTCTAGCATTGAAGTCCCCAAGAATGATGAGCTTGTCTGCTTTCGGGATAGCAGCAATGACAGAGTGAAAGTCCTCGCAGAACTTCGCTTTCACTTCATTCAGATTGGTCATAGTTGGGGCGTAGGCACTGACAATGGTGAGGTGCTTCTGGCCAGATGCCAGTGGGAGTTTCATGGTCATAAGCCTATCGTTGACTCTCTTTGGGATTCCAGCTAGCTTGCTGACAAGTGCTGTTTTTACTGCAAAAACAACGTCAGCCTCACGTCGCTCTTCGCTTCCTCGTCCACTCCAGAAGAAGGTGTAACCAGATCCCCGTTCATTGAGCTCGCCTTCGCCTGCAAGCCGAGTCTCACTCAAGGCTGCGATGTCAATGTTGTATCTGGCGAGTTCGGATGCAACTGGTACCGTTCTCCTTTGGGGTCTGTCCGTGTCATCTCTGTCCAGGACAGTCCTTATGTTCCAAGCACCAAAGGTGAGAGGAACGATCCTTGTTTTTTTCTTTTCTTTCTCTTTGCTTCGACCGCTGATGTAGGGTCCCAGCCAGCCGCGGTATGCTGGCCAGGGTGATATGGAGCAGGCAATTTTTAGGGCACTTTTTCTAGCCCCTTCCTCATGCCAGGGAGGTGAGCAGTGCATTCCTAAAGAGGGCTGCTCAGACGGCTGCCGAACTCCATCGCTGCTCCTGTCGATGAAGAACGACCCTATGGCCTGAGCCGCCTGCATGCAGGTCTGCGGCTGCAACTGCCAGTGTACCCACACATGTCGTTTCGTCGCTCGCCTGTCACCACAGGACTTGGGGGTGATGAAATGATGAAGGATGAAAGGTCATTAAGGATGACTGATGACTTGCGCAATGAGTTTGTTTAAAGTGAAGAGGAGTTGTGCAACGTCGACCTCACTCTCTCGTCCGGGTTCACCAATTTCCAGTGGCAAGACTAAGTCGAGACGACTGGAGGATGAGCACGGATGCAGTGGATTACCAAGATATCCTTTCGGTGTCTCATCTTGCTCTCTCCACTCCACAGTGCATTGCTGTAACCGCCTTCCTCTCCGTTGAACCGATAGGTTTCTTCCGCAGATTCTGCCGGATCCAGACTTCGCATGCATGGGAAGACACACCCCGGGGGCCAACTGCGTGTGGCATGCACACAGCACGGTGGAGCTAGATGGCCGTCGGTGGCTCTCCTGAGCCGACGTCCATTTTCTCTCTCTCTCTCTCTATATATATATATATATGTGACCAAGCGCGCTATGCTTGCTCCAACACTATTCATGCACAAGCCACAGCAGACGATGTTTTCCCTCCTAACCCTTGCACAGAATGTGTGACGTCACTCTGCTTACATCATTTTGTCCTCGCCAGACACCTGCTCACAGCTCGCCCAATGTCGCATCGCGGTACGTCATTGGCTGAGAAGAAACTTGTGTTTCTGTTCCACCCTAATTAATTAATAACTCTTTTGTCAGATCAGTAAACTGCAAGTATTATATACTGGCAGAATCGTCGCAATTCCATCTTTAAGTCTGTTCCATTTATGTTTGCCTACGTTGAACTTATTTAACGCAGTTTGTAATTTTCAGCGACGAGCTCGTTAAAACTGACCCTGTTCAGGTGACTTAAATTAAGATTATAAAGTCATCTTAAATAACCAACACTTCATTTTATACTCATTATAAAGTAGGTGTTGAGCTCTTTCTTTTGCAACTTATCCGATGCAAATCGGTTCAGGAATCATTTAGAAATCTGTCATTGAACACCTTGTAACAAGCACAGTTCTCATCAGATTTCTTCAGATTGGTGACGATCTGCTCGCAAGCACACGTGACGCACTTTGCGGTCCGCTAAACTTGCATAAATTGGCACAGTGAGGGATGAGTGGTCATTTCATACCTGGTCAGTCATCTGACCTGAGCCTGCTCTCTCTCTTGCTGTGTCGCGGGCAGTGTGTCGTGTGTGTCCCCACAACAGCTGACACCTCGCTACGTATCGCTGTAAGTACTAGTGTGTAGAATGTGTTAATTTGTAAATTGTATTATTTGACACTGTACTTGGGTTCATATGAGTATGTTCAGTTATTGCTTTGTTCAGTTAATTCTTTGTTCAGTTATTGCTTTGACATGTTACTCACAGCTTGGCGATGATTGATCTAAATAATTGCCATGTCGTCATCTGCATGGAGCAGTGTTCCATTTGATTCTAACGTCACAGTCAGTGACGTCTCTGGACACTAATAGTTTGTTCCAGAATATTCTAGTGGGTGCATATGATGTGTTCTTTCTCATTTGCTATCCGGCTGATGGTTACAGTGTTTCATTGATTCTCAGTACTCTAAGATGTGTGTAGTATTCTGCTGTTGTGATTACAAGATAGTGTTGGATTAATACCAGTTATTGGTTAAAGCCACCTGGTATGTATCAGTCTGTTAACTGTAATTTAGTTGTCATGCTGTCTCCTATATGGCTTACTTCAGTATAGTGCTACATGATAAACTGATTCATTTGAGTCACTTTGACACAGTATAAGCTTTACTTAATATATACTGTCAGTGTACTTTCACCAAGTCAGCATCGCTTCAATCACTTTAACAGTGCTATCTAAATGTATTAAAAATGTCATTTGATGTCAGCGTTTGGTCTTCACACATATGCATTATGTTGTTGCGTATCCCAAACCCGAGTGATAGTCTTTCCATGTAATATGTATACATGTGCTTTACTATTCACTTGTGTCGACATGTTGTGCTTATGACATTTGTTTGTGTCATTCCAGGCACTGTCTTCTTCTCATTATCTCTTCTCTTAGTTCTTGTCTACTTCTCTTAGGTCTTCTCTTTTATGTAAATAAAACAATAGAAAACCCATTTGTGACTGGCCTCTGTATGTCCCTGGCCTGTGCGTGGGATCTTGTCTATCCTTTCATTCAATCAATCAATTAGTTAAGTCTTTTGTGCCGTACCCCTTGAGTAACCACTCGGTACACGGCCACAAAAGTGGCGTCGCCGACAGGATAAAGATCCATTATAAAATAGTCCAGTTATTCCCTTTAAGGTTTCAATTCTTTTAACCAAATTCAATCCATCCCAAAACCACAGCCCTTTACCACCAAGTGTACCTTGTTACAACTTGGCGCTGTGAGCATAGGATGTGCTGATTCTTTAAATATCTCTAATAATAAATCACAGCTCCTAGCCAAGCTAATCTCTATCACATAATAGTATGATAATATATCATATATCTATATATATATCCCTGCCTGACCCCACTAAGGATGATGTCTCCACTCTCCCTGCAGGCGGATTCCCGTGACTCCACGTACACTGCTGCTTCCTGCATCAGCTGGGGCTCCAGCTCGTGCCAGTCTGGTCGGCACGATCCAACAGCTGCTCACACACACGCACACAGACACATGCACGAACACACACACACACACACACACGCACGCGCACATAATGCACAAATGCATATAGGTGTAAACACACGCACTGACATAATTTTTCATACACGTGCACACACAGCACGCACGTACACACACACGTTCAGTTATGTACACGCACGTGCAGATACATGTATACACATACGCACGTGGGCACACACATACATATACAGACAGACACACACACACACACAGAGTTATACTACACACACACATACACTCACATACATACATACACATACGCACGCACACACATACACCACCCTCACACACACACACACACACACATGCCATCATCGGCAAACGTCAATGGCATAGCGTAGTATACTGATTAAACACTAGAAACTAACAACCAGTCTTGACTGTTCTGACGCCTTCTTATGGACAACTGTTTCGAATTTCGGTAACGGCACGTGGTGGGTAAAGGGTGGAGATTTTTTTTCCAATCTCCCAGGGCAATATATGTGCAGACCTGCTTAATTGTGTCTGAACCCCCTTCGTGTGTATATGCAAGCAGAAGATCAAATCCGCACGTTAAAGTTTCTGCAATCCATGTCAGCGTTCGGTAGGTAATGGGAACAAGAACATACACAGCATGCACACCCGCGAAAACGAAGTACGGCTGCCTACACGGCGGAGTAAAAACGGTCATACACGTAAAAGCCAATCATGTACATACGAATGAACGTGGGAGTTGCAGCCCACGAACGAAGAAGGAGAAGAATCGATACCTGAAAGTGAAACCCTTCTTACCGTTGATGTGAGCGCCCGGTTTAACCCAGTCTGCCATCAGCACTGGGGTGGTGGAGTTGGTGACGGTGACGATGACGTCGGCCCCCCGCACAGCTTCCTTGACGTCATCGACGGCTGTGACGTGAGCACCCAGCTCCGATGCCAGGGCCTGCGCTTTGGCTGGCCGGTGGTTCCAGATGGTCACCTGGAAAATTCAATGATTGACTGATTGATTGATTGATCAATCAATACTACTGCTATTACAACAACAACAACAACAACAACTACTACTACTAATGATAATCATTTTCATGATCATCATCATCATCATCATTATCATCATCATAGTGATATACATGCAATAATAATGTAAAAACAATAATGACAATAATGGTACAACTGTTAATAATAATGATAATAATGATACAATAACAATAACTATTGATAAAAATGATACAATAACAACAACAACAACAACAACAACAATCAACAACTACTACTACTAATGATAATCATTTTCATCATCATCATCATCATCATCATCATCACAGTGATATACATGCAATAATCATAGAGGGTAGACATTAAATATAATACTATGATAATGTGAAAACAATAATGATGATAATGGTACAAATGTTAATAATAATCATAATAATGATACAATAACAACTACAAAAACAATAACAATAATGCTAATCATAATAATGACAATAATGTATGATAGTCATGTCCGACAATGACCAGGAGAACAACAGAGGCGCTAACTGATGTCCCGACAATGACCAGAACAACAGAGGCGCTAACTGATGTCCCGACAATGACCAGAACAACAGAGGCGCTAACTGATGTCCCGACAATGACCAGAACAACAGAGGCGCTAACTGATGTCCCGACAATGACCAGGAGAACAACAGAGGCGGTAACTGATGTCCCGACAATGACCAGGAGAACAACAGAGGCGGTAACTGATGTCCCGACAATGACCAGAACAATAGAGGCGCTAACTGATGTCCCGACAATGACCAGAACAACAGAGGCGGTGACTGATGTCCCGACAATGACCAGAACAACAGAGGCGCTAACTCATGTCCCGACAATGACCAGAACAATAGAGGCGCTAACTGATGTCCCGACAATGACCAGAACAACAGAGGCGCTAACTCATGTCCCGACAATGACCAGAACAACAGAGGCGCTAACTGATGTCCCGACAATGACCACAACAACAGAGGCGCTAACTGATGTCCCGACAATGACCAGAACAACAGAGGCGCTAACTGATGTCCCGACAATGACCAGAACAACAGAGGCGCTAACTGATGTCCCGACAATGACCAGAACAACAGAGGCGCTAACTGATGTCCCAACAATGACCAGGAGAACAACAGAGGCGCTAACTGATGTCCCAACAATGACCAGAACAATAGAGGCGCTAACTGATGTCCCGACAATGACCAGAACAACAGAGGCGCTAACTGATGTCCCGACAATGACCAGAACAACAGAGGCGCTAACTGATGTCCCGACAATGACCAGAACAACAGAGGCGCTAACTGATGTCCCGACAATGACCAGAACAACAGAGGCGCTAACTGATGTCCCAACTATCTGGGCTACAATTTGATTACGGTGGAGTGTGTCTGTTTCAAGTTACATCCCCACTCTCATGGCCAAGAGGGTTTTAGGACAGTCAGTGTTGTGATGGTTCCCAAAGGCCAACTAACCCCCCAAGGCGGCAGCACAAAGAGCCAGTGCAATCTTGCCTCCTCGGCAACTACCACTACTACTAATAATAATGATAATCATCATTATCGTCACAGTGATACACACGCAATAATCACAAAGGATAGGCATGAAATAATCATAATACTATAATAATGATAACAATAATGGCTATAATGGTACTACTGTTAATAATGATGATAATGATAAAATAAAAATAATAACAATAATGATAATGATAATAATCGCGGACAAATTACACATGTTGCCCGACATGCTTTGTGTCACAAACTGGCCGACACCCAGGCTTTCACACACACACACACACACACACACACACACACACACACACACACACACACACACACACTACACACACACACACACACACTACCACACACACACACACACACACACACACACACACACACACACACACACACACACACACACACACACACACACACACACACACACACACACACACACTACCACACACACACACACACCACACACACACACACACACACACACACACACACACACACACACACACACACACACACACACACACACACACACACACACACACACACACTGCCACACTACCACACACACACACACACACACACACTACCACACTACCACACACGCACACACACACACTACCACACACACACACACACACACACACACACTACCACACACACACACACACACACACACACACACACACTACCACACTACCACACACGCACACACACACACTACCACACACACACACACACACACACACACACACTACCACACACACACACACACACACACACAGGTTCGTCAGCCAGTCTCTGGCACTGAGTCAGTCTCAGGTCAGCAGCGGCAGTGCACAGCGAGGGAACTGTGGACGATATGGACAGAGTGACTGTGTGAACATCAGTTTTACCTTCTGGAAGCAGAAGAGGTGAGACAGGGCGTGGAAGTGGGAACGGGCCTGTACTCCCGCCCCCACAATGGCCAGGTGCTTGGGGGTGTCTGCCGTCAGGTGCTGTCATCATAATGATAATGATAATAACAATAATAATAATACTAATGATGAAAATGATAACAATCATTTTCATAATCATAATGATAATCATGATAATAGTGATAGTAATAGTTAAACAGTATCAACATCATCATCAACAACAACGGTGACGACGATAATAATGATAATAATAATAATGATAATAATAATAATCTTAAAAAAACCCAAAAGCATTCCCGTTCCCCGATCTAAGCCATTTTTTGTCGTCAGTAGGGAGCTAAGTAGGTGGTGTCCTAAGTACGTTAAATCAGAACAGGCACTACAGAACACCACCGAAGTGACTCCGCAGCAGTGCACGGTCTCCTCTTGTCTTTTCCGCGGCCGCCTCCTGGCGACGGACCTAACATCGATCTGGTTCCCTGCGGACAGTGGTCGACACTGCCGGCGACTGTGACAGACGAACAAACCAGGTGTATGGGGGGGACTCGGCCGAATGCCAATGAACTGAAACGGTGCAGATGACGGGGCAGCAAACAAAACAAAAAACACACAAAAGAACAACTACGACGACGACGGCGGCGGCGACTTCTAATAATAGATTTGGCGCTAAATCTTGTGCAAAGACCAGTCAAAGCGCTATAGCTTGCTCACCAATCATTCACACTCTACAATATATATATATATATATATATATATAAAGTAAAAAAGGAAGATAGACATGAAAAAAAGGAACTTGTACAGGCCTTCAGAAATCACAGAGAACCCCCCGAACGGTAGTCCAAGGAGGGGTAGAGGGGGGCCATGTGTTGGAAAGAGGTATGTTTTAAGGCCAGACTTGAACTGAAGAGCTGCGTGCATAGATATTGTGATGAAGAGAGAGACAGGTTATCACTCATTTCAACTGCGGGCCTTAGGTCAGTCCAAAAGCGACCAGCTGTGGATCCGAGTGTTTTAAATCCGAAAACAGAATTGGTTTGACGCTGATCGTAGACAGCGAGATGGAGTGTGGAGGTAGAGACTGTCACAGACATCAATCCGAAAACAGAATTGGTTTGACGCTGATCGTAGACAGCGAGATGTGGTGTGGAGGTAGAGACTGTCACAGACATCAATCCGAAAACAGAATTGGTTTGACGCTGATCGTAGACAGCGAGATGTGGTGTGGAGGTAGAGACTGTCACAGACATAGGATGGGTCAGATTTTCTGATCTAATTATAACTTACAGTCAGTGCTGACCTTGTACAGTGATGCCTGTTGTTTGTTTTTTCGTTGAATCAATTGAGAAAACAAAAAGGTCTGATTAAGCTAGATGTGCGCCCGCGCGCGCACACACACACACACATACGCGGCCACAAAAATACACACTGAGACATGCACACACACACATTCACACACATGTATGCACGCACACATACAGACATACACACACGCACGCACGCACGCGCCGCGCACACACACACACCCCGTGGCCCACAAACACACATTATCGCGCGCACGCTCAATTCTTACTTTTGTTGCAATTGCAGAGACAGCTGCTGTTCGTTTTGCTGTTATGGAATCTCCGTCAAGAATCTGCACAAAAGAACATCGCATTTAGTGTCAGAGTGTGAATGTGTGTGTGTGTGTGTGTGTGTGTGTGTGTGTGTGTGTGTGTGTGTGTGTGTGCGTGTGTGTGTGTGTGTGAATGTGTGTGTATGTGTGTCTGAGTGCACGCGTGGATGTGCATGCACGCGCCCGTGCGTGTGTGTATGTGTGCGCGCTTCTGTATGTATGTGTGTATGTATGTATGTATGTATGTATGTATGTGTGTGTGTGTGTGTGTGTGTGTGTGTGTGTGTGTGTGTGTGTGTGTGTGTGTGTGTGTGTGTGTGTGTGTGTGTGTGCTCACGTGCATTTGTGTGGGTGTGTAGACATGTGTGTTGGGTCGGGTGTAAGGTGTGTGTGTGTGTGTGTGTGTGTGTGTCACGGTGTGTGTGTGTGTGTTTATCCCCCGGCCCGTCCCCCCCCCTCCCCCCCCCCCCCCCCCCGCACACTTACACCTGTTTTCTGCGATGTCTGTGATGCTGGTCTACACATATTTAGCGATGGATGTGGTGACAGATGATGGAGATAGTGATCATGACGATGACGAAGACAACGACAGCTGCTGTGGACGGCGCTATTTCGGTGGTAACAACAGCAATATTTACGACCACAACCACATAATTAAACGGTTTCACACGCCGGTGTGTGTGTACGTACGTACATGTGCAAAATCCGCAGTGCGGTGTACAAATGAAAATACACATGGTGTGGTGGGGGAGGGAGTGCGGAAGATTGCCAATATGGAGTGGTGTGTGTCAGTGAAGAAAGCCATATTTTACTTGACCAATTTTTTTCGAAAATGACCCTTTGAATTTGTTGTGAACGAGTCGACGGATTGACCAATGGTGTGCTGAACCACTGGAACCTACACTCTCTCCTCAACATTACTCATAACAGTAATCCTTATTACATTCTACCTAAAAGATGACAGTGTGATGGTAGGCCCGGCCGGGCCCTATGTCTAATAGTTAACTGTCCACATCGACGATGACAACCGTGACGACAACGACAACAATGATGACGACAACAACAACCACAATAATGATAACAGATGATGATGATGATGATAATCGCATAACGGTAGTAATGATGATGGAGTCTCCCATCGGTCCGACGGATGGGTAAGCAGTAATGATAATGATGATGATAACAACAACAACAACAATGATAATAATGATAGATGATGATAACAATAATGACAATCGCAAAACGATAGCAATGATAATGATACTGATAACAACAACTGCAACAACAACAGCAATGATAATGATGATGATGATGGTGATGTAATGATGATACTGCTACTACTACTACAGCTGCTGCTGCCGCTAGTAATAATGATAACGATAATGGTAATGATAATAATAACAATAATGATAACAACAACAACAACAACGATGACGACTGACGACGAGACAACACAGAACTGACAGCCTCAGGGACGCCGGTGGTGCAGTTGAAGAGGGCGACAATGGCGTGGTGGGTGGGGCGGGGAGGGGCGTTGTGGGGGAAGAAGGACACCAGTTTGGTGCTCAGCACCTCGTCACTCTCGCTGCAAGCAGGCATCGTGGCGAACATTCTGCAATGGGTGGGGGGGACACAATGTCAAAAACTTCCTAGGAGAGAGAGAGACAGACAGACAGACAGAGACAGAGAGAAACAGAGAGACAGAGAGAGACTGAGAACACTGAACACTGAAATATATAATGTCACTAACTGAAAAGCTCTGGTGACATAGTAGATACTAATCAGAACAAAATGGTGAAAAATAGATAAAAATGGACCAGGGAAAAAACCACAATTGAAACAACATAAACTGATAAGAGATTTGCGACACTTTGGCACTTTGTCATTAGCTTAAAGCACATGTGACCAGGGAAAAACAACACACAATTGAAACAACATAAACTAATAAGAGATTTGAGACACTTTGGCACTTTGTCATTAGCTTAAAGCACATGTGACCAGGGAAAAACAACAACACACAATTGAAACAACATAAACTGATAAGAGATTTGCGACACTTTGGCACTTTGTCATTAGCTTAAAGCACATGTGACCAGGGGAAAAAAACAACACACAATTGAAACAACATAAACTGATAAGAGATTTGAGACACTTTGGCACTTTGTCATTAGCTTAAAGCACATGTGACAGGGGGTAATGTGCCTTTTTTCAGTTTTTTTTTTTTAAAGTCGTTCGTCTCCAAGGTTTGAGAGAGAGAGAGAGAGAGAGAGAGAGAGAGAGAGAGAGAGAGAGAGAGAGAGAGAGAGAGTTCAGTGAAATTACTCCGTCACGTCGACTGAGGAGGTGCAGCGTTCGGACAAATCCATATACGCTATACCACATCTGCTAGGCAGATTCCTGACCCGCAGCATAACCCAACGCCACTTGTCAGGCCTTCAGTGTATGCCGCTTGTCAGGCCTTCAGTGTATGCCGCTTGTCAGTGTATGCCACTTGTCAGTGTATGCCGCTTGTCAGGCCTTCAGTGTATGCCACTTGTCAGTGTATGCCGCTTGTCAGGCCTTCAGTGTATGCCACTTGTCAGTGTATGCCGCTTGTCAGGCCTTCAGTGTATGCCACTTGTCAGGCCTTCAGTGTATGCCGCTTGTCAGTGTATGCCACTTGTCAGGCCTTCAGTGTATGCCACTTGTCAGGCCTTCAGTGTATGCCGCTTGTCAGTGTATGCCACTTGTCAGGCCTTCAGTGTATGCCGCTTGTCAGGCCTTCAGTGTATGCCGCTTGTCAGGCCTTCAGTGTATGCCACTTGTCAGGCCTTCAGTGTATGCCACCTGTCAGGCCTTCAGTGTATGCCACCTGTCAGGCCTTCAGTGTATGCCACTTGTCAGGCCTTCAGTGTATGCCGCTTGTCAGGCCTTCAGTGTATGCCGCTTGTCAGTGTATGCCGCTTGTCAGGCCTTCAGTGTATGCCGCTTGTCAGGCCTTCAGTGTATGCCACTTGTCAGTGTATGCCGCTTGTCAGGCCTTCAGTGTATGCCACTTGTCAGGCCTTCAGTGTATGCCGCTTGTCAGGCCTTCAGTGTATGCCACTTGTCAGTGTATGCCGCTTGTCAGGCCTTCAGTGTATGCCACTTGTCAGGCCTTCAGTGTATGCCGCTTGTCAGGCCTTCAGTGTATGCCGCTTGTCAGGCCTTCAGTGTATGCCGCTTGTCAGTGTATGCCGCTTGTCAGGCCTTCAGTGTATGCCGCTTGTCAGTGTATGCCGCTTGTCAGGCCTTCAGTGTATGCCACTTGTCAGTGTATGCCGCTTGTCAGGCCTTCAGTGTATGCCGCTTGTTAGTGTATGCCGCTTGTCAGGCCTTCAGTGTATGCCGCTTGTCAGGCCTTCAGTGTATGCCACTTGTCAGGCCTTCAGTGTATGCCGCTTGTCAGTGTATGCCGCTTGTCAGGCCTTCAGTGTATGCCGCTTGTTAGTGTATGCCGCTTGTCAGGCCTTCAGTGTATGCCACTTGTCAGGCCTTCAGTGTATGCCGCTTGTCAGGCCTTCAGTGTATGCCACTTGTCAGTGTATGCCGCTTGTCAGGCCTTCAGTGTATGCCACTTGTCAGTGTATGCCGCTTGTCAGGCCTTCAGTGTATGCCACTTGTCAGTGTATGCCGCTTGTCAGGCCTTCAGTGTATGCCACTTGTCAGTGTATGCCGCTTGTCAGGCCTTCAGTGTATGCCGCTTGTCAGTGTATGCCACTTGTCAGGCCTTCAGTGTATGCCACTTGTCAGTGTATGCCGCTTGTCAGGCCTTCAGTGTATGCCACTTGTCAGTGTATGCCGCTTGTCAGGCCTTCAGTGTATGCCGCTTGTCAGTGTATGCCGCTTGTCAGTGTATGCCGCTTGTCAGGCCTTCAGTGTATGCCACTTGTCAGTGTATGCCGCTTGTCAGGCCTTCAGTGTATGCCGCTTGTCAGGCCTTCAGTGTATGCCGCTTGTCAGGCCTTCAGTGTATGCCGCTTGTCAGGCCTTCAGTGTATGCCGCTTGTCAGGCCTTCAGTGTATGCCACTTGTCAGTGTATGCCGCTTGTCAGGCCTTCAGTGTATGCCACTTGTCAGGCCTTCAGTGTATGCCGCTTGTCAGTGTATGCCGCTTGTCAGGCCTTCAGTGTATGCCGCTTGTCAGTGTATGCCGCTTGTCAGTGTATGCCGCTTGTCAGGCCTTCAGTGTATGCCACTTGTCAGGCCTTCAGTGTATGCCGCTTGTCAGTGTATGCCGCTTGTCAGTGTATGCCACTTGTCAGGCCTTCAGTGTATGCCACTTGTCAGGCCTTCAGTGTATGCCGCTTGTCAGGCCTTCAGTGTATGCCACTTGTCAGTGTATGCCGCTTGTCAGGCCTTCAGTGTATGCCGCTTGTCAGGCCTTCAGTGTATGCCACTTGTCAGTGTATGCCGCTTGTCAGGCCTTCAGTGTATGCCACTTGTCAGGCCTTCAGTGTATGCCGCTTGTCAGTGTATGCCGCTTGTCAGGCCTTCAGTGTATGCCGCTTGTCAGTGTATGCCACTTGTCAGGCCTTCAGTGTATGCCACTTGTCAGGCCTTCAGTGTATGCCGCTTGTCAGTGTATGCCGCTTGTCAGGCCTTCAGTGTATGCCGCTTGTTAGTGTATGCCGCTTGTCAGGCCTTCAGTGTATGCCACTTGTCAGGCCTTCAGTGTATGCCACTTGTCAGGCCTTCAGTGTATGCCGCTTGTCAGTGTATGCCACTTGTCAGGCCTTCAGTGTATGCCGCTTGTCAGGCCTTCAGTGTATGCCACTTGTCAGGCCTTCAGTGTATGCCACTTGTCAGTGTATGCCGCTTGTCAGGCCTTCAGTGTATGCCACTTGTCAGGCCTT
>NC_134876.1:102406667-102454167 GCF_041734735.1 Babylonia areolata | reverse complement strand
GGGAGACACAGTTCATCCTGGTACTAGTGGTAGAAACTAAGAAAGTAGTGACAGAAAAGGAAGGGAGACACAGTTCATCCTGGTACTAGTGGTAGAAACTAAGAAAGAAGTGACAGAAAGGGAAGGGAGACACAGTTCATCCTGGTACTAGTGGTAGAAACTAAGAAAGAAGTGACAGAAAAGGAAGGGAGACACAGTTCATCCTGGTAGAAACTAAGAAAGTAGTGACAGAAAAGGAAGGGAGACACAGTTCATCCTGGTACTAGTGGTAGAAACTAAGAAAGTAGTGACAGAAAGGGAAGGGAGACACAGTTCATCCTGGTACTAGTGGTAGAAACTAAGAAAGTAGTGACAGAAAAGGAAGGGAGACACAGTTCATCCTGGTACTAGTGGTAGAAACTAAGAAAGAAGTGACAGAAAGGGAAGGGAGAGACAGTTCATCCTGGTAGAAACTAAGAAAGAAGTGACAGAAAGGGAAGGGAGACACAGTTCATCCTGGTAGAAACTAAGAAAGTAGTGACAGAAAGGGAAGGGAGACACAGTTCATCCTGGTACTAGTGGTAGAAACTAAGAAAGTAGTGACAGAAAAGGAAGGGAGACACAGTTCATCCTGGTAGAAACTAAGAAAGTAGTGACAGAAAGGGAAGGGAGACACAGTTCATCCTGGTACTAGTGGTAGAAACTAAGAAAGTAGTGACAGAAAAGGAAGGGAGACACAGTTCATCCTGGTACTAGTGGTAGAAACTAAGAAAGTAGTGACAGAAAGGGAAGGGAGACACAGTTCATCCTGGTACTAGTGGTAGAAACTAAGAAAGTAGTGACAGAAAGGGAAGGGAGACACAGTTCATCCTGGTACTAGTGGTAGAAACTAAGAAAGTAGTGACAGAAAAGGAAGGGAGACACAGTTCATCCTGGTACTAGTGGTAGAAACTAAGAAAGTAGTGACAGAAAAGGAAGGGAGACACAGTTCATCCTGGTACTAGTGGTAGAAACTAAGAAAGAAGTGACAGAAAGGGAAGGGAGACACAGTTCATCCTGGTAGAAACTAAGAAAGTAGTGACAGAAAAGGAAGGGAGACACAGTTCATCCTGGTACTAGTGGTAGAAACTAAGAAAGTAGTGACAGAAAGGGAAGGGAGACACAGTTCATCCTGGTACTAGTGGTAGAAACTAAGAAAGCAGTGACAGAAAAGGAAGGGAGACACAGTTCATCCTGGTACTAGTGGTAGAAACTAAGAAAGTAGTGACAGAAAAGGAAGGGAGACACAGTTCATCCTGGTACTAGTGGTAGAAACTAAGAAAGAAGTGACAGAAAGGAAGGGAGACACAGTTCATCCTGGTACTAGTGGTAGAAACTAAGAAAGTAGTGACAGAAAAGGAAGGGAGACACAGTTCATCCTGGTACTAGTGGTAGAAACTAAGAAAGTAGTGACAGAAAGGAAGGGAGACACAGTTCATCCTGGTACTAGTGGTAGAAACTAAGAAAGTAGTGACAGAAAAGGAGGGAGACACAGTTCATCCTGGTAGAAACTAAGAAAGTAAGTGGACAGAAAAGGAAGGGAGACACAGTTCATCCTGGTACTAGTGGTAGAAACTAAGAAAGTAGTGACAGAAAGGAAGGGAGACACAGTTCATCCTGGTAGAAACTAAGAAAGAAGTGACAGAAAGGGAAGGGAGACACAGTTCATCCTGGTACTAGTGGTAGAAAACTAAGAAAGTAGTGACAGAAAAGGAAGGGAGACACAGTTCATCCTGGTACTAGTGTAGAAACCTAAGAAAGTAGTGACAGAAAGGGAAGGGAGGACACAGTTCATCCTGGTACTAGTGGTAGAAACTAAGAAAGTAGTGACAGAAAAGGAAGGGAGACACAGTTCATCCTGTAGTTAGAAACTAAGACAGTAGTGACAGAAAAGGAAGGGAGACACAGTTCATCCTGGTATGTAGAAACTAAGAAAGTAGTGACGAAAAGGATGGGAGATCAGTTACATCCTTAGGAAACTCACAAGTTACAGAAAAGCAAACAGAAGTGAGCATAGTTAATCCTGTTGAACTAACATAGATTTACAGAATACAAGGTGTGACCCCAGTGATATCGGTACTGTTGGCAGAAACTAAGAAATTAGTGACAGAAGAGGCAATGCAAGCAACAAACTGTTTCATCCTGGTAACTATGTCAGGAGAGACTGAAATCTGGACTGCCAAGCTAGATGACACATGAGGGAATGAGGGATAAGTTCTCCAGGGTTGCTCAGTTGAACGGCAAAATTCTAGTTGCCTGCAGAAAGGAAGAGGGCACAGCTTCACTCCAGAATAGCGACAACACTAAATAGAGGACACAAAAGGGTGGGACACAGTTCCATCTGTGTACTAGTTAGACAACTAAGAAAGAGATTGCACAGAAAGAGCAGTACTCACCAATGTTATTGTTTTGGATTAGATAGACTGAATGAAAGAGTGACAAACAAGAGGGTAGACACTCAGATTCGGTCACTGTGTACTAGCGTTAGTAATAAAAGTGTACGACGTGAGGACAGCGAGAGCACAACTTTGGCCATCAGCGTACTAGGCTGTAGGAACTAGAAAGCAGGTGACAGAAAGAGGGAGACCTCATCTGGTTAGTGGTAAAACCTAAAGTAGGACATAACAACGGGGAGACAGTTCAGTTATCTGGTAAGCGTAGAACCTAGGAAATGAAGACGAAAGAACGGATCACACAGAGTTCTATCACTGATTTCAGTGGTAGAACCTAAGAAAGACAGTGCGCAAAAGGCATGAAGGGAGAACTCACATTTCTCTGGTATACTTAGGGAACGTAGATCATCTAAATATAACAGTATAAGGAAGGTGAACAGGCATTACAGCCTAGGTCAGAGTAAAACAAGAAGTCAGTGACAGAAAGGGAAGGGAGACACAGTTCATCTGGTACTAGTGTGTTAAGAAACTAAGAAAGTAGTGACAGAAAGGGAAGGGAGACACAGTTCATCCTGGTAGAAACTAAGAAAGTAGTGACAGAAAAGGAAGGGAGACACAGTTCATCCTGGTACTAGTGGTAGAAACTAAGAAAGTAGTGACAGAAAGGGAAGGGAGACACAGTTCATCCTGGTAGAAACTAAGAAAGAAGTGACAGAAAGGGAAGGGAGACACAGTTCATCCTGGTACTAGTGGTAGAAACTAAGAAAGAAGTGACAGAAAGGGAAGGGAGACACAGTTCATCCTGGTACTAGTGGTAGAAACTAAGAAAGTAGTGACAGAAAAGGAAGGGAGACACAGTTCATCCTGGTATTAGTGGTAGAAACTAAGAAAGTAGTGACAGAAAAGGAAGGGAGACACAGTTCATCCTGGTAGAAACTAAGAAAGTGAGGTTGAGAAGGACCTGGTAGTATTTATTGATAATGGACTATCCTTCAGGGAACAGATCTCACAGTCTACAGCAAAAGCAAACAGAATTGTTGGCATTATATGAAGATCCTTTGACCACCTGACACATCAGACCTTTGTACAATTATACAAGGCCCTTGTCTGACCACTAGTGGAATATGGTCACTGTGTCTGGCAGCCACAGCAGAAAACATTGTGCAGCGAAGTAGAGGATGTGCAATGCCAAGCAACAAAGCTGTTGTCATCCCTGAAGGATAAACTATATCAGGAGAGACTGAAAATTCTGAGACTGCCAAGCCTAGAACATCGACACCACTGAGGTGATATGATTGAGGTGTATAAGTACCTCCAGGGTTGCTACGAAGTTGAACGGCCAAAATTCTAGCTTGCCTGCGGAAGAGATCTACGAGGGCACAGCCTCAAGCTCCAGAAAAACCGACACAGGCTCTACATTAGAGGACATTTTTTTCAAACAGGGTTGTTTCCCTCTGGAACAGTTTGCCAAACAGCGTTGTAACTGCACCTTCCATCAACTTTTAAAAATCGACTTGATTGCCACAGGAAAGATTTGCCCACTTTGTACTCACCAAATTGTTATGTGGTTTTTGACTTTAACTGTTTCCCCATTACGGCCATGCTTTGAATGATAAGATGACATACAAGAGCCTGGTTAGACCACTCTTAGAATTCGGTCACTGTGTCTGGCAGTCTCAGTTAATTAAAGTCCCTCTGTAACGACGTTGAGGACATCCAGCGACGAGCCACAAAACTTCTGGGCCACATCAGCAAAAAGCCCTACCCTGAGAGACTGAGGATCTTGAGACTACCCAGCTTGGAGCACAGACGACAGAGGGGAGACCTGATCGAGGTGTATAAATACCTCAGTGGACATTACACCACTGGGAGACCACAGTTTCAGTTATCTGGCAAGCTGAACCTCTGAGGCAACTCTATGAAGCTGTCAAAGAACAGGATTCACCTCAACATCAGGGGTAGTTTCTTTTCACAGAGTGATTTCAGCATGGAATGAACTTCCAGATTGGGTATTCACAGCACCATCAGTCGCCGCCTTTAAAAGGCACCTTGACAGCCACTGGAAGAACCTGCCAGCCATTTATGACCCTCAGTGCATTCAATAGGCCTTAGGGAACTGCTAGCCATGCATGCTAAATATAACAGTTAACTTGGAACGTGAACAGGCCTGTAACAAGGCCTCAACCACGAGCAAGTCAAGTCAAGTCAAGTCAAGTCAATGGCAATGTAAATCATCACTTTTGCACACATACAAGAACAGTCTTGAAGTTGAATGCATAACAATTTTTAAGATATGGATTCATGATCTTGAACAAGATTGTCATTTACCATTGCCCTTTGACTGCGAAACCTATCATCTCTTCATTATATGCAACAGCAGAGCAGAAATGACAAATCACTGCTGTATGAAACTGCAGGAACATATGACTCGCCTCATTAAAAAAATTATTGTTGACATTGTGTTGCTGTTTAGTTTCATTCATTAAATGCAAACAAACCAAATGTGGGTGACAAAGATCTTGATGGGAAAAATTTGAATAGTGTTCAGAGGGAAATGATTTGATCTACAAAGCATAATGAATGTTGTTGTTTATCAAATGTGTATCAAGCATTATGTCCCCTCGTTTAAAGCTGTTGCATCCAAAATATGGCGGAGAGATGTTGAACAGTAGGGCAAACACTGTGACACAGTTCCCTTGCACCCCATACACCCCCACCTCCCCACACCCTCCATCCTCAGACACAGGTAATGCAAAACTTTGGGAGACTGTTGAAATGCTTACTTATCAATATCATGCACTCACTGCAGTGTGTTGAAACGTATGACATACTAAATATTATCATACTTACCACACAGTAGCACACACATGAGCTATATGCTCTCACACATTTTCTCGGTCTCTCTCAGTCTGTCTGTCTGTCTGTCTAACACACACATGCACACACATACACACACACACTTACACTCACACACACACACACACACACACACACAGAGACTTAAAGCATGTCTTGAACATTTCATATAATTCACAAGTTGTTTCCTTTTATACCTTTTATTATAAACAAAGATATTCTTGTTTGCTTCCAGATTTTGCATGTACCATGGCCTCAGTCAGAAAATTCAGAAAATACTACACCAAAGGAGACATTCTCCCATTTGAAGAAGACAACAGAAACGAGTTTAAAGGTCATCTCAACCTCTGCAAAGAAGAAATTCCAGTCTGGGCAAAGGGGAAAAAAACTGAAAGATCAACAAGGAAGCCTATATCAAGGTATGAGATTTTGTTTCAAGATACACATAACTTCAACAGAAAGATCAACTAGGAAGCCTATATCAAGGTATGAGCTTTTGTTTCAAGATACATATAACTTCAACAGAAAGATCAACTAGGAAGCCTATATCAAGGTATGAGCTTTTGTTTCAAGATACACATAACTTCAGCAGAAAGATCAACTAGGAAGCCTATATCAAGGTATGAGCTTTTGATTCAAGATACACATAACTTCAACAGAAAGATCAACTAGGAAGCCTGTATCAAGGTATGAGCTTTTGTTTCAAGATACACATAACTTCAACAGAAAGATCAACTAGGAAGCCTGTATCAAGATATCAGCTTTTGTTTCAAGATACATATAACTTCAACAGAAATATCAACTAGGAAGCCTATATCAAGGTATGAGATTTTGTTTCAAGATACATATAACTTCAACAGAAAGATCAACTAGGAAGCCTATATCAAGGTATGAGCTTTTGTTTCAAGATACACATAACTTCAACAGAAAGATCAACTAGGAAGCCTATATCAAGGTATGAGATTTTGTTTCAAGATACATATAACTTCAACAGAAAGATCAACTAGGAAGCCTGTATCAAGGTATGAGATTTTGTTTCAAGATACACATAACTTCAACAGAAAGATCAACTAGGAAGCCTGTATCAGGGTATGAGCTTTTGTTTCAAGATACATATAACTTCAACAGAAAGATCAACTAGGAAGCCTGTATCAAGGTATGAGCTTTTGTTTCAAGATACACATAACTTCAACAGAAAGATCAACTAGGAAGCCTGTATCAAGGTGTGAGCTTTTGTTTCAAGATACATATAACTTCACTGATGGTGACAGTGGCAAAAAGAAAGTAATTAATAATACCTTGCACAGTGAGAATCTCTTTCAAGATTTCTCATGAAATTTGAGCTAAATCTCAAAAGTTTTCTCTAACACTTACAGGAAAAAAGTTAGAAAAATCGAGAATGGAAAACTGAAATGAACTTCTTTTAAACTTTATAAAGGAAATTTGTTATCTGTTCCCCCCCCCCCCAAAAAAAAAAGAAAAAAAAAAAGAAGGGGGTGTGTCCCTGTAATCCCTGCTGTCATCTCAGTTGCATTGTTTGTGCTCTGATCTTTTCCATTCCACCTGCTAAGCCCCTGACTGATGATGATATTGATAACACATAGCATAGCTACGCCTTTGATTTGGCTCCAGTTCCAGTTATGAATATGAATCTCAAAATTTGTGAAGTACTAACCAATGCTTCATCATTATTCATGTCAGCTGGTCTGAAACTATGAATCTGAATACATGTGATCATGTAGTGTGGTGTATTGTTGAGAGTTTATATGAATGCAGGTGATTGTGTGTGGTTGAGTGTTGATCAGAAATATATATATCTGAATGCATGGTATTGTTATTGATGTTTGAATGCAGGTGGTTGTAAAATGTAAGTGTAGGTGTGTCATCCAGAAATGTGAATGCAGGTGGTTGTAAGTGTAGGTGTGTTGTCTACAAATGTGAATGCAGGTGGTTGTAAGTGTAGGGGTGTCGTCCAGAAATTTGAATACAGGTAATAGAAAGTGTAGGGGTGTCATCCAGAAATTTGAATACAGGTAATAGAAAGTGTAGGTATGTTGTCCAGAAATTTGAATACAGGTAATAGAAAGTGTAGGTGTGTCATCCAGAAATTTGAATACAGGTAATAGAAAGTGTAGGTGTGTTCAGTGTTGTCCAGAAATTTGAATACAGGTAATAGAAAGTGTAGGTGTGTTGTCCAGAAATTTGAATACAGGTAATAGAACGTGTAGGTGTGTTCAGTGTTGTCCAGAAATTTGAATACAGGTAATAGAAAGTGTAGGTATGTTGTCCAGAAATTTGAATACAGGTAATAGAAAGTGTAGGTATGTTGTCCAGAAATTTGAATACAGGTAATAGAAAGTGTAGGTATGTTGTCCAGAAATTTGAATACAGGTAATAGAAAGTGTAGATGTGTTGTCCAGAAATTTGAATGCAGGTAATAGAAAGTGTAGCTGTGTTGTCCAGAAATTTGAATACAGGTAATAGAAAGTGTAGGTGTGTCATCCAGAAATTTGAATACAGGTAATAGAAAGTGTAGGTGTGTTGTCCAGAAATTTGAATACAGGTAATAGAAAGTGTAGGTGTGTTGTCCAGAAATTTGAATACAGGTAATAGAAAGTGTAGGTGTGTTGTCCAGAAATTTGAATACAGGTAATAGAAAGTGTAGGTATGTTGTCCAGAAATTTGAATACAGGTAATAGAAAGTGTAGGTGTGTTGTCCAGAAATTTGAATGCAGGTAATAGAAAGTGTAGGTGTGTTGTCCAGAAATTTGAATACAGGTAATAGAAAGTGTAGGTGTGTCATCCAGAAATTTGAATACAGGTAATAGAAAGTGTAGGTGTGTTCAGTGTTGTCCAGAAATTTGAATACAGGTAATAGAAAGTGTAGGTATGTTGTCCAGAAATTTGAATACAGGTAATAGAAAGTGTAGATGTGTTGTCCAGAAATTTGAATGCAGGTAATAGAAAGTGTAGGTGTGTTGTCCAGAAATTTGAATGTAGGTAATAGAAAGTGTAGGTGTGTTGTCCAGAAATTTGAATGCAGGTAATAGAAAGTGTAGGTGTGTTGTCCAGAAATTTGAATACAGGTAATAGAAAGTGTAGGTGTGTCATCCAGAAATTTGAATACAGGTAATAGAAAGTGTAGGTGTGTTCAGTGTTGTCCAGAAATTTGAATACAGGTAATAGAAAGTGTAGGTATGTTGTCCAGAAATTTGAATACAGGTAATAGAAAGTGTAGCTGTGTTGTCCAGAAATTTGAATGCAGGTAATAGAAAGTGTAGGGAGAATTGGATTGAAGGAAAATGCCAGGACATAGAGGAAAACCTGACAAGAAACAACAGCAAGAAAGCCTACCAAGTTGTGAAAGAACTTACCAACACAAGGCAAGGTAGAACTATGTCCAACATCCAGACCAAGGATGGAAAATGTCTAACAGAAGAACAAGACATCCTAAAGCGATGGACAGAATACTGCTCAGAGCTATACAACATACAGACCACAGGTGATCCAGCAATACTGAATGTTCCACCAGCCACTGATAACAGTAATCACCCCATACTCCGTGAAGAAATAGAGGCAGCAATAGCATCGCTGAAAAAAGGGAAATCGGCAGGAGTGGACAACATCCCATCAGAACTGGTCCAAGCAGGGGGTGAAGTTATGATAGTTGTGCTAATGAAAATCTGCAACAAGATCTGGCAAACAGGGGAATGGCCCACACCGTGGACACAATCACTGATCATCACCCTCCCCAAAAAGGGCAATCTCCAGCAGTGTCAAAACTACCGCACCATCAGCCTGATTAGTCATCCCAGCAAAGTCATGTTGAAGATCCTGCTTAACAGACTGAAACCACAAGCAGAAAACATCATTGCTGAAGAACAGGCAGGTTTCAGACCAGGAAGGAGCACAACTGAACAAATCTTCAACTTGAGGTTGCTATGTGAGAGGTACCATCAACACCAACAAGACCTCTACCACGTCTTCATTGATTTTAAGAAGGCATTTGACAGGGTCTGGCATGCAGCTTTGTGGGCTACCATGAATCTGTACAACATCAACGCCAACCTGATCAGACTGATACAGCACCTCTATGACAAAGCCACCAGCGCCGTCTACCTCAACAATAGCATCGGGGACTGGTTCAGAACCACAGTCGGAGTGAGACAAGGCTGTCTACTCTCCCCAACACTCTTCAACATCTTCTTAGAAAGAATAATGACTGACGCACTGGAAGAGCATGTAGGAACAGTCAGCATAGGCGGCAGAACAATCACAAACCTACGTTTTGCCGACGACATTGATGGACTGGCTGGAAAAGAAGAAGAACTGGCAAGCCTGGTCAAACATCTAGACAAAGCCTCCACATCGTATGGAATGCAAATCAGTGCGGAGAAAACCAAACTGATGACTAACAACACCAACGGCATCAGCATTGACATCAAAGTCAACGACGAAAAGCTTAAAACAGTCCACAGCTTCAAATATCTGGGAGCAATCGTGTCAGATGAAGGATCTAAACCAGAAGTACTCTCGAGAATTGCCCAAACAACAATGGCACTCAACAAGCTGAACACCATCTGGAACAACAAAAACATCGCTCTCAGCTCAAAAATCAGACTGATGCGTTCCCTGGTTATATCAATATTGCTCTACGCCTGCGAGACTTGGACCCTGACTGCAGACATCGAGAGAAGAATCCAAGCTGTCGAGATGAGATGCTTTCGTAGACTACTTGGCATCTCCTACAGAGACCACATCACTAACACGGAAGTGAAGAACAGAATCAAGCAAAGTATTGGACCCTACGAAGACCTTCTGTCCATAGTGAAAAAACGCAAACTTAGGTGGTATGGACACATCTCCCGATCATCTGGTCTTGCCAAAACGTTCCTGCAAGGCACCGTACAAGGAGGCAGAAGGAGAGGACGGCAGAAGAAGAGATGGGAAGACAACATCCGGGGGTGGACAGGCTTGACGCTCGGTGACGCCCTGAGGAAATCAGAAAACCGTGAAGAGTGGAGAGGGGTGGTGGCCAGGTCAGCAGCGGTGCCCCAACGGTCTGAACCCAGACTACGGGAGAGGTGAAGGTGAAGGTGAATAGAAAGTGTAGCAGTGTTGTCCAGAAATTTGAATACAGGTAATAGAAAGTGTAGGTGTGTCATCCAGAAATTTGAATACAGGTAATAGAAAGTGTAGGTGTGTTGTCCAGAAATTTGAATACAGGTAATAGAAAGTGTAGGTGTGTTGTCCAGAAATTTGAATGTAGGTAATAGAAAGTGTAGGTGTGTTGTCCAGAAATTTGAATACAGGTAATAGAAAGTGTAGGTGTGTTGTCCAGAAATTTGAATGTAGGTAATAGAAAGTGTAGGTGTGTTGTCCAGAAATTTGAATGCAGGTAATAGAAAGTGTAGGTGTGTTGTCCAGAAATTTGAATGTAGGTAATAGAAAGTGTAGGTGTGTTGTCCAGAAATTTGAATGCATTCCTGAACTCTGGGACCGGTGGCATGGTGTTCTTGGGAGTTGTAGACGATGGAAAAATTCTGGGCTTCATGATGACTGTTTTACAGGTGTGTGAGTTCAGGTTGTTTTTTTCTTGAATTTTTCTTTCTTTTGCTGCCTCTCTCTCTCTCTCTTGAGCTCCTTCTATATCTCCCTGTCTGTCTGTCTCTCACTGAGTCATTCTTTTTCTTTTTTCCTGTGTTTTTGTGAACATTTGAGTCGAACAATTTTAGATGTGTAAAAAATTACAGGGACTGTTGTGCTTCTACACATTTTTTCCATGTTTTTCCCCCATTTCAGATCATTGTAAACTGTAAGTCTGAGAAATTTGACTTAACAATAACAGTAATCTACATTTGTTTGTCTGTAATGACTGGTGGTAAGGTGTCAGACCCTGTCTTCTTGAAAACTAGAATCAGTTCTTTTTTTTTTGCTACGCTGAGTTCCAAGTTGAAGTGCTTCATCCCTGTATCTTGAGGACATGAGATGGTATTAGGGTCAGCAGCTTTTCTCAGTTTCAGGCAACTGAGTGGTGCCTGACTTCATTCTTTGAATTGTGAAAGGGGGAATGGGGGTGGGGGGGTGGGGGGTGTAATATTGGGTGCAACAACATCAGAAAATGATAAGGTTTTGACAGATCTTGAGTAAAACGTATTTTGTGTGTGTGTGAAGTTTGCAGACAACATTTTGTGGGTTGTTATGTAGTTAGTGATTTTTTTCAGTCAATCTGTTTGTTTGATTCTGACTCGAGTTGTTTTATAATCTGATTCATGAAAAGTTATAGATATCTTTTTCCATGTTAATTTTTTTGCCTAGCAATCACATTACACCAAAGTTTACCATTTTCAAAAATATTTGGATAGGTTTTGTTGGATACACACGCTAGCATTTATATTAAGGTAACCTGGTGAGCATAATATTTACGAAATGATTTAGCTGGTTTCTGAGTTTTATGCTTAGAATTTGTGTGTGTGCATGTATGTGTGTGGTTGTAAAACATACAGGCTAGATGCTACTGTCATTTTGTTCTATGTTAAGTTTATTTTTTTAATCCCTTGGGCTCTCATCGCCTTCATCAGTGATCTGAGCAAACAGACAATATGCTGCTGTTATTCTTAGTGTTTGAGGAAGAGGCAAAGTGCAACTGTCATTGTCAGTGTTTGAGGACAAGGCAAGATGTTAGTGTCATTTTAAGTGTTCTGAAAAACAGGCAAGATACTACTGTCAATCTAAGTGTTCTGAGGAACAGCCAAGATGATTCTGTCATTGTCAGTGTTTGAGGTAAAGGCAAGATGTTAGTGTCATTTTAAGTGTTCTGAAAAACAGGCAAGACACTACTGTCAATCTAAGTGTTCTGAGAAACAGCCAAGATGATTCTGTCATTGTCAGTGTTTGAGGAAAAGGCAAGATGTTAGTATCATTTTAAGTGTTCTGAGGAACAGCCAAGATGATTCTGTCATTGTCAGTGTTCTCAGGAGAGATTGTGACAAACCACCAAAATACACTTGTCAGCAAGTTCAAACTTGCATGTTCTGATTAAAAGAAACTTTCTGCTGCAAATGGTGCGTGGTTTGTGCAGAGAGACCACTTTGTGAAGGCGCTGGATGATGTGTTTTCTCGGTACAAGCCGAAGGTGAATCCCCACCAGTACAGCGTCCACTTCACACCAGTCTTCAACAAGGCCACCTCCACTGAGGAGATAGGGGAGCGACTGGTGCGCATTGAAAGGTAAGGGGAGCGACTGGTGGGCATTGAAAGGTAAGGGGAGCGACTGGTGCGCATTGAAAGGTAAGGGCAGCGACTGGTGCGCATTGAAAGGTAAGGGGAGCGACTGGTGCGCGTTGAAAGGTAAGGGCAGCGACTGGTGCGCGTTGAAAGGTAAGGGGAGCGACTGGTGCGCGTTGAAAGGTAAGGGGAGCGACTGGTGCGCGTTGAAAGGTAAGGGGAGCGACTGGTGCGCATTGAAAGGTAAGGGGAGCGACTGGTGCGCATTGAAAGGTAAGGGAAAGGGAAGAGTGAATGAACTTGATGGATGAATGCATGTTTATATAACTATTATATGTATGTATGCATTGTGATTTGTGTGTGTGTTTTATCTTCAGTTTAATGTCTATTCACTATAAGTGTTTTTAGACGGAAAGGAGTAATGGATAAAGGAAAGGGAATGCATGTGAATATTAGTGTAAAAAGGTATTCATGTTATGTATCAGAGGAAAAGTATATTATAAGAAAAAGGTCTAAAGAGAGATTGTGGTGTGTATTGAATGAGGTGTCATGGGAAGGAGAATATGTATATGCATATCAACAAGTATTAACCTACAACAATGTAAATATAAATAACAACTTTAATTATAACACATCAAAGGAGGATACCATCTGGACTGCAGTTTAAAATTTCCGAAAACATTCTAAGCAATGAATAATCATTCAAAATCTTTTCAGTGGCTAATGAAATATTGGAAGAAAAGTCATCAACTACATCTTTAGGAATTAACTGTCTTATGCTCGGACAATGAATGAGTAGATGACTTACATTTATATGCTTACCACATATACATTTTTTATTTTTAGAAAATTTGTATGAAAGGCATTTAAACGAATTCTATACATTAGACTTGTAGTTTGTCTTGAATGTGCTGCTGGTGTCAAATTTAGAAAATTGGGATTAGCTGCATTCTTTGTGTTTGTACAACATTGGTAATATTGATTATTTGAATCTATAAGTAATTTCTTAAATCGATTTCTAGATACATTTTCTATACAGCTAATGCATTCATGTAGATCTAACTGGATGTCAAGTTGTATTGCGCCTTCGAAATTATGTGCTGCTCTTCTAGCTGCTTGGTCTACCCACTCATTTGAAGATATTCCACAGTGCGAAGGTACCCAACAGAAAGTTATTTTAATGCCCTGTTTTGTCAGTTGGTGAATAATATGTTTTATTTCCATTGTCATCTCAATTCGCTTCTTTGAATTTGGAGATTCTATAGTTTGTAATACTGACTTCAAGTCTACACATAATAGAATTTCACTGACAGTTTTCGGAATGTCTGAAATATAATTTAAGGCCATAAGTATGGCTATAAGTTCAGCTGTGAAAATGGAATATTGTCTACCAATATAGTATAATTTTTCTATTCTAAATGAAGGAATTACAAAAGCTGCTCCTGAATTACCATCTTCTAGTGTGTGTGTGTGTGTGTGTGTGTGTGTGTGTGTGTGTGTGTGTGTGTGTGTGTGTTTACTAGGTTTATTTTGGTGTGTATATATATATGTATGTTACATTGATGTGTGTGTTTGTGTGTGTGTGTGTGTGTGTGTGTGTGCATGTGCTTGCATAGGGGGTGGGTATAGTCTTTAGATATGTATGTTTGAATCTATGTACGTATATATATGCATTGTGTTTATGTGTGTTTATAGTTTGCTAGATACATGTTTGCATGTATATATGTAACAAAAGAAATGCCTTGAGATACAGACTTGCTGATATTTACAGTTCAGTTTTTGTGTGTGTTTTTTTGCTGAGAAGAAATGCCATTGATGTACACACTTGGTGATATTTACAGTTCAGTTTTTTGCTGAGAAGAAATGCCATTGATGTACACACTTGCTGATATTTACAGTTCAGTTTTTTTGTGTTTTTTGCTGAGAAGAAATGCCTTTGATGTACACACTTGCTGATATTTACAGTTCAGTATTTTGCAGAGAAGAAATGCCATTGATGTACACACTTGCTGATATTTACAGTTCATTTTTTTGTTGTTGCTGAGAAGAAATGCCTTTGATGTACACACTTGCTGATATTTACAGTTCAGTATTTTGCAGAGAAGAAATGCCATTGATGTACACACTTGCAGATATTTACAGTTCAGTTTTTTGCTGAGAAGAAATGCCTTTGATGTACACACTTGCAGATATTTACAGTTCTTTTTGTTTTTGCAGAGAAGAAATGCCATTGATGTACACACTTGCTGATATTTACAGTTCTTTTTGTTTTTGCAGAGAAGAAATGCCTGCCATGTACAAAGGCCGGGAGCACATCCTTAGAGACAGCAACTTCTGCTGGTGTGACAAGGATTCTGTAGCCAACCTCAACCTCACTGTGAGTGTGTGAGATTCAAAATTGAAACAGTTTAACCACTTGAGCAACATGCTTATATCAACACATGAAAAACACAACCTCACCCCCCTCCCTTCCTTCCATATATACATTCATGCTATTTACAACCTTCCCCCCCACATTTTAAGGAATACACAACAAAGAAATCTACTGGTGTACACATGCACACTCTTGGTGGTCTGCTAGTGAGGATCGTAGTTATGAAAGTCAAAGTTATCAGTTCGATTTCGTAATCAGGAAGAGAAAGAGAGAGATGCAGGCAGACAGAGACCGAGCAAAAGATGAGGGAGAATGAGGGAGAGTGACAGAAATGTATGATTCAAGTACTGTCGATCAATTTAACTGTGTGAACAGTTCATTCAAAGTACAGTTTCATCAACAATTCAGTTCGTGAGTGTGTGTGTGTGTTATAGAGAGTTGATATGCTAAAAGCTGGTTGGCTTGTTGAAATGTTTGGTCGGAAGCACTCTTCTTTACAGTGTTATTTTAAAAAATGGCTTGGCTTTGCAAACGTCGTTCATCCAGTTCAACTGGCTCTCCAACAACAAATATGAGAAAGTAGTTTTTTTGCTGAGATGAAAATCATGTCTGTCACTCATGTGTACATGTTTGTGTGTGTTTAAACATGTGTTGGTGTGATTTTGTTACTTGTTTGATATTGTTTGACATGGTGTGTTGTGTGACACTTAAGGTTTGTTTTGCATTGTTTGACATGGTGTGTTGTGTGACACTTAAGGTTTGTTTTGCATTGTTTGACATGGTATGTTGTGTGACACTAAAGGTTTGTTTTGCATTGTTTGACATGGTATGTTGTGTGACACTTAAGGTTTGTTTTGCATTGTTTGACATGGTGTGTTGTGTGACACTTAAGGTTTGTTTTGCATTGTTTGACATGGTGTGTTGTGTGACACTTAAGGTTTGTTTTGCATTGTTTGACATGGTATGTTGTGTGACACTTAAGGTTTGTTTTGCATTGTTTGACATGGTATGTTGTGTGACACTTAAGGTTTGTTTTGCATTGTTTGACATGGTGTGTTGTGTGACACTTAAGGTTTGTTTTGCATTGTTTGACATGGTATGTTGTGTGACACTTAAGGTTTGTTTTGCGTTGTTTGACATGGTGTGCTGTGTGACACTTAAGGTTTGTTTTGGGTTGTTTGACATGGTGTGTTGTGTGACACTTAAGGTTTGTTTTGCATTGTTTGACATGGTATGTTGTGTGACACTTAAGGTTTGTTTTGCATTGTTTGACATGGTGTGTTGTGTGACACGACACTTAAGGTTTGTTTTGCATTGTTTGACATGGTATGTTGTGTGACACTTAAGGTTTGTTTTGCATTGTTTGACATGGTGTGTTGTGTGACACTTAAGGTTTGTTTTGCATTGTTTGACATGGTGTGTTGTGTGACACTTAAGGTTTGTTTTGCATTGTTTGACATGGTGTGTTGTGTGACACTTAAGGTTTGTTTTGCATTGTTTGACATGGTGTGTTTTTGTCACGTGTAGTGTATGTATTTGTGCTGTTGTCACTATTTTTAATATTTTTTTAATTCTACATACTTTACAGTGACCCACTGGTGCAGACTATACAGCAAGGGTCTTCTGATTCCTTGTCCTGTGCAAAGTGAAGGGGGAAAATGAAAGTAGTGTCACTATTATTGATTGTAAATATGTGTATGTCCTTCTGAAATTAACTTCCCTACCATATTTGTCATGCTGAACCAAAAATCTCAGTCAGTCAAATCTGCCTTCAGAACAATTTCTGTACAAATTGATTTTCACAGATGTCTAGGTATTGGCGTGGTGTGTGTGTGTGCTTTGCCATTGACCCATTGCATTCATTTTTGCTTTTAAGCCTTGATTAAAGTGTTAATCATTTTTTGTAACCACCCATATTTATGATAAATGTTAACACTTTGGGCTCCTGTACAAAGAAGGTAGAGCACACAAATATTGATTATATATATTATTGTTATGTTATATTCTGTTTATACATGCTTGATCATGAGCCCATGCATTCATGTGTTTGCCAAATTGCGCACATGAAATTTTCATCATAATAGGTATTTTGTTGAATAATATATGTTGCCCATGATATTTTAACCTTCTCAATAATGTAGCATGGCAGAAGTGCTATTGTTGGTGTGTACTGCCCTGTGAGGATGGGGGTGTGATCTGCTGTGTCTGTTGGTGCCGGAGTTTGTGTGTAGCAGGATGTAAATGTTGGCTTACCTTGCTTTTCTGTTTCAGTGACATGTGGTTTTTCTTGCCTTGTCAACATTGACTGGATTAAGTTATTGTGTTGCATGGATGATTATGTTCACTTTGAAATGCCTGAATAGTAATCTAGATTAAAAATAATTTGGGCGGGGTGGGTTGGAGACCGGATTTATTTTCCTTCACAAAAATGTTTGCTTTTGTTGTGTATCTCCAGTAGTTTTTGTGCTTGATTTAAAACAATATATATTACCTCTAAATCATGAAAATTCCTAGGCAAGGGGAGAGCACTTATACAAAATTCTCTGGCACTGAACAGGTTACTATATTTGATGTTGCATATGACTGAGCCAAAAGACACATTTGAAAACCAAAAACTTGTATCATATCTTGTCTTAAAAACATTTTGTGGTTGGTTCCCTTCTCCAGAGCAGCGAGGGGCAGGAGTATGTGGTGGAGGTGGTGATCCACCCCTGGGACCCCTCTGACCCCCGCAACCCCAGTGTGGGTCAGGGTGCGCTCAAGTTCCAGCCGTACTATTCTGATGAGGATGGCCGGGTATACTTCAGGCGCCAGGCCAGTGTGGTGCAGGTAGCTTGTTTATTTATTTACTTAGCATTTATTCATTTACCATACCTTTCGGCGTAGAAGGCGGTTTGTTTTTTTCTGGTTCAAATCTGACCTCTGCATCTTTTGACTGCATGCGCCATGTCTGTGTGTGAAAAGTGAATTCTGACCAGCATGTGAAGCCACCAGTCACAACAAACTCAAGGTATGACATTGTTGATAACAGTAAACCATCACCATCTTGCTGAACAGTGACATTTCAGTCTTACCACTGCTCCATTTAACATGCTTCATGTTTACCTTAGATTCAGATTGAAACCAACTTGAATATTACACCAAATTTCAACTGAATGTGATCTTCATGTCTTGAAACTTTGACTGAAACATGATATGGTTGGTGAAGAGCTTCAGTTTCAGTTTCAGTAGCTCAAGGAGGCGTCACTGCGTTCGGACAAATCCATATACGCTACACCACATCTGCCAAGCAGATGCCTGACCAGCAGCGTAACCCAACGCGCTTAATCAGGCCTTGAGGGGAAAAAAAAAAGAAAAAAAAAGGTGAATAAATGATAGATAAGCTTACACAAAGAAATAAATAAATAATAACTATAATGTAAAAAAACCAAAAACAAACAAACAAACAAACAAAACCCCCCCCCAAAAAAAAACAATGATGATAAATAAGCAAATAGATGTAAAACACGAAGACACACATTCACATATACACCCACACATCCATAACAGATATGCACCGAACATGCAGTTTCAGAGATATGAAAGCACAGTCAAATACATATAAACGTACATGAGCTCCAACACACACACACACACCACACACATTACCCTGCACCTCCTCTACCTCCCTCCTCCACACACTCATTTCTAGTCTACGTATCACAGCTTCCATGGCACACACACACACACACACACACACACACACACACACACACAGATGAACACTTACTTGTACAAGCACACACACATATGCCCATATCTCCACACACATATATACAAAGATATATATATATATATATATACGTTCCAATATCCTGTTGCTCCCACAGTGTAGGCATGCATACGCTCACATACCATATCCTCTACCCCACCTCCCCCCGCACCCCCACCTCCCCCTCACACACACACACACACACACACACACACGCACGTGCACAGAACTCTACTGACACTTGTGTACACTTATACTCTCGCGCATGCACAAAAGCACTCAAAAAAAAAAACCCCACACATGCACACAAACACACACATACACGCACAGAGGCTGCCACTGATTGGCCGCAAGAGGGATGGGAAATGATCTCTGATGCCAAGAACGTGGCGTCTAGTGTGTTGCTCAGTCTGTTGTATTTGGAAATGCCCACAGAGACTCTGTTCCGTTTTGAAGAAATTTGCGCAATGTTGGTTTGGAAATGATGCCGATATTTGTTTGATTTGCAAAGCATCGTGCTCTACCTTTCATGTTAGACTTACGGCCACTCCCTCTCTCTGCTTTTATTTCTTTGAGGCGATCGATGGTGTGATGGCCTTGTACCTGTTCTTTTTGATATTCTTTGACATTTCTGAGGATTTCCGATTTTCCTAGATGTAGGCCGCTCGTTGGTGTTGCGTTACCAGCAAGTCTGTCAGCTCGCTCATTTCCCTTAACACCTCCATGTCCCGGGCAGTATGACCATGTGAGTTTTTTAATCTGAAAGTTGCGCATTGCCTTATGCCACTCTGGGCTTCCCATTCCGTTTTCAATTTTCTGTATGAGGTTCATTGAGTCGGTTAGAATCATGGCATGTTGGTTTCCGGGCGTATGGATGGACGATAGCCACTGGAGGGCATGTGTCACAGCTTCAACTTCCATCGTTAGGCTGGAGGTTGTGACTTTGTAGGCAGCATTCTCTTCCCTAACTGTTTTTCCATTTTGTTTCGCAGTGAATCCCCAACCGGATTGGTCTTTGGTGACTGAGCCATATGTGTATATGATGATGTCCTCTTCTTTACTGTTTTCTTCTATGAGTAGTTTCACTTCCGCATCAGTTTTGCCCTCTGGCCATTCCCGACAATGTCTTCCTAGAGTGGGTGAAATGGCTGTGTTGAATAGATGGTTGAGGTTTTCGGGGTTTTTCTCCCATTCTTTTGTTTCTTTCAGGTCTTGTAGTCGGCATACTAGCTGGATTGTGTCTTCTGCTTGCCCCATCCATGATCTTCCTCGTCCTAGGCGGCTGCCTTTTGGTTCTTTGACTGCGTCATGCAGTGGGTTTTGAGGGTTTTCTAATGCTTTGAAGTAGGTCTTGACCTGTTCTAACTTGTTTCTGGCCTGCACTGAAGGAAGGTCAAGCAGGTATCGCATGGTTTCTGTGGGCGTGTCTTTTGTTGTTCCAAGGATCAGCCTCATAGCTTCATTTTGAACTCTTTCTAATTTTAGGAGGTTGCTTTGAGACGGTGTTGTCAGCCCAAGTCCGTAGTCGATCACACTGAGGATGAGTGATTGGTATAGCAGGAAGAGGTGGCGTTGTTCAATAGTTGAGCACACAAGCTCAACGACAGACTGATCCATGTGTTGGTTTTTGTTGTTGGAATAAGCGAATAAAACTTGCCTTGTGTAGTTCTTACAAGGTCATTTGGTCTTTCTACCCTTGTGTAGTTATTACAAGGTCATTTGGTCTTTCTACCCTTGTGTAGTTATTACAAGGTCATTTGGTCTTTCTACATTAGAAGATAAAAGGGATGCATCTGTGTATACGTGCAGACCTGGTGGATGATGTCTTGTTAGTATAGCGGCTGATGTATGGTGTTTGCACTGTGTGCCTTGTCTCTTGTTATCATTAGTGTAGAGCGGCTGATGTATGGTGTTTGCACTGTGTGCCTTGTCTCTTGTTATCATTAGTGTAGAGCGGCTGATGTATGGTGTTTGCACTGTGTGCTTTGTCTCTTGTTATCATTAGTGTAGAGCGGCTGATGTATGGTGTTTGCACTGTGTGCCTTGTCTCTTGTTATCACTAGTGTATAGTGGCTGATGTATGGTGTTTGCACTGTGTACCTTGTCTCTTGTTATCACTAGTGTATAGCGGCTGATGTATGGTGTTTGCACTGTGTGCCTTGTCTCTTGTTATCACTAGTGTAGAGCGGCTGATGCATGGTGTTTGCACTGTGTACCTTGTCTCTTGTTATCACTAGTGTAGAGCGGCTGATGTATGGTGTTTGCACTGTGTGCCTTGTCTCTTGTTATCATTAGTGTAGAGCGGCTGATGTATGGTGTTTGCACTGTGTGCCTTGTCTCTTGTTATCATTAGTGTAGAGCGGCTGATGTATGGTGTTTGCACTGTGTGCCTTGTCTCTTGTTATCACTAGTGTAGAGCGGCTGATGTATGGTGTTTGCACTGTGTGCCTTGTCTCTTGTTATCATTAGTGTAGAGTGGCTGATGTATGGTGTTTGCACTGTGTGCTTTGTCTCTTGTTATCACTAGTGTAGAGTGGCTGATGTATGGTGTTTGCACTGTGTGCTTTGTCTCTTGTTATCACTAGTGTAGAGCGGCTGATGTATGGTGTTTGCACTGTGTGCCTTGTCTCTTGTTATCATTAGTGTAGAGCGGCTGATGTATGGTGTTTGCACTGTGTACCTTGTCTCTTGTTATCACTAGTGTAGAGCGGCTGATGTATGGTGTTTGCACTGTGTGCCTTGTCTCTTGTTATCATTAGTGTAGAGCGGCTGATGTATGGTGTTTGCACTGTGTGCCTTGTCTCTTGTTATCATTAGTGTAGAGTGGCTGATGTATGGTGTTTGCACTGTGTGCCTTGTCTCTTGTTATCATTAGTGTAGAGCGGCTGATGTATGGTGTTTGCACTGTGTGCCTTGTCTCTTGTTATCACTAGTGTAGAGCGGCTGATGTATGGTGTTTGCACTGTGTGCCTTGTCTCTTGTTATCACTAGTGTAGAGCGGCTGATGTATGGTGTTTGCACTGTGTGCCTTGTCTCTTGTGTTTCCAGTACAGCCTGACCTCCATCGCCCAGGTCACCAAACAGGAGGTGAAGGAGAAGTATGGAGAGGAAATTAAAAGGTATCAGAATCAGCAGCAGGACAGTTGTGAGATTGTTGCCTTTTGCTGTTGCAGTTGTTCTAAGTGATGATGGTAGGGTGGTGGTTTTTTTTTTTTTTAGTTTTGTATTGTTTGTTTGTTTTTTCAGTTAAAAAAAAGAACAAAGGATGTGTTACTGATGATGGAGGCATGCTATGCGTGGTTGTGTGTGTGAGAGAGAGAGAGAGAGAGAGAAGATGTATGTATGTCCATAACCAATTTTTCATGCACTGTGTGATCATTTCCATTGAGAGTGAGGTGATTGGGACGGAGGAGGAGGAAGACATTGATTGGGCACTGTAGTTCTGAGAAGAGATCAAATGGAATTTGTGTTCATGTGATGAATAATGAAATGCTTTTCGGCATTGATCAGAAGTTTGCAGTGGGAATCGTTGGCAGGCAACACAAGAGTGTGTATTAATGGGGTGGTACCAGTCATGTCGCCTCATTGTTTTTTTATAGTAAGCAAACTTTTTGGTTATTTTTTTGGGGAGGGGGGGGGCGAGTGGTGCGGGGTGGTACGCCATGGTGTGTTCCAGCTGTGTATTTTGAAAGCTGTTGACATTTCCCGGGGGGGGAGGGGGGGGGGGGGTATGCCATGGTGTGTTCCAGCTGTATGTTTTGAAAGCTGTTGACATTTCCCTGGCTGTCATTGTCAGAATATTTAATGATACTGATGAAGAGAATGGTTTGGTGTCCTGTCTTCACTTTGGTATGCTGGGGTGTTTGAAGAGTCGCTTGTTTTGAAAGTGAGCACTCATTCGTTATGTTGCTGGAAATATGTTTTAACTCATCTCTCACTTTCTTTCTGTCGATGAGTGAGTGTGTTTCTGTATCTGTATCTCTTTCTATTTTTAACCTGCCCCACATGTTTCCTTGAAAAAATAATAATTTAAAAAACTGTTGTTTCAAGTTATAAATTTTGCTTTCTCTTTGATTTTCCACATTCGATGTTAAACAGAATTAAAGATTAATGTTAAGATAAGGGAGAATCTGATAATTTTTCAGCTTGTATGAATGGCCTTCAAATAAATGATTAGCCCAGCCAGCCAACTTAAAATTCCCCATTGTCTGTTGTTGATACGTATGTATGTTGGTGGAGGGTTGGAACTGGGTGTCTGAGAGACTGCAGATTGCTGCATGTTTGTCATGTATATAGAATAGAATAGAATATGTCTTTATTACCAAGTGTACCAGGGTCACAAGCAATATTGGGGGAGGGGGGATAGTACATAACAAGGTACGAACATAAATCGAAAAACAAACACAGATACAGTAGAAATTAGGATACATACAAGTGCATATCAATATAAAAACTTGTGCATACTCACACATGCATGCACTGCACACACATACACACACACATGCGCGTGTGCGTGCACACAAGTTTCAAGTTTTAATTATCCTTTCACCCCTATTGGAGTATGGAGGATTACAAAATAAACTTTTCATGCCCAGAACAAACATTTCCAAATACACAACAATGTCACATGAAAGTTGAGAAAACACAAATGTCTTTTAACTCTAAAAGTATAACTAGGCAACATTTGCAAATCTAATCATCTTACTTACAGCTAAAATGACTTTTTTGCCTCCTTTGCGCATATTACAAAAATTAAAAACTGATTTTGGAGACAAATATTTTTTAGGAACGTATCTATTTCGTAACTGATCATAATTGGGACATTCCATTATAAAATGAAACTCGTCACCAATCACAGACATGTCACAAACCTTACAAAGCCGTAACTCTCGTGGTATGCCATTGTGTCTCCCTGTTTCTATTGCCAGCTTATGATTACTACTTCGAAATCTGAAGAAGCTGATAACGTAATTATCAGGCCTTTGATTTATATATTTTTCTCTACCAAATCCACTTTTGAAATTTCGATAAAACAAACATTTACTACTCGCCTCTAGAACATGTCTCCATAGATTTATGAAAACTATCTCTCAAAGCAATGTTGACATTCTTGCAGAAAGATTCCCTCTCTAAGAAGAATTGAGCATCCCAAACACAGTCATACCCTGCTTCTATTAAAATTTGTCTGATACAACTCGTCCATTTTGAAGTATAAATACCATTTCGATATAAGTCAAGTAATATCAAATATATTTTCCCAGAATATTTTTCTGCACTTGATATCACTAAGCTGGTCCAAAATCGAAATAATCTTAATTTCACTAACACACTAATTGGATAAATACCAGTTTCTCCATAAACAATTTGGGTCATAGTATTTCTGTTCAGTTTGAACAAGCATTTCAAAAATTTCAATTCTGATTTTTCAAGTATATCTACATTTTCATAACCCCATATTTCTGCACCATACAACAAAATAGGAACAATCATAGACTGGTACATGTCCAGAATGATATGTAAAGGTAAATCTTGATTTCTGACTGACTGAAGTAACGAAAACATAGCTTTTTGGCCCTGTTCATAAATCATTTTTTTTAACTTTGTAAAAAGTTCTGTTTCTACTAAATTCGATGCCAAGATATTTAACAGAATTGACAACATCCAAACATGCATCACCAAACTTAAAAACAGGCTTTAGCTTGTTTGTAGAATTAAATATAATCACTTTAGTTTTCTTTACATTGACCACTAGTTTCCATTTTAAACAATATTTGTGAAAAAGATTGAGGGACTGTTGTAATCCTTCTTTCGTCTGTGAAAGTAAAATTGTGTCATCTCCATATGCATACAACAGTACAAATAATCACACACACAAACACACACACACACACACGCACACACACACACACACACACACACACACAGAGACACACATGCACACACAGACACACATGCACACACACACACACACACACACGTTTGAACAGAAGCTGCATATTACAAGTGGATGAGGCTGATGACTAGATCTTCAGGTAGATGGTTGTTGATTGCACAGTTCTAGTTATTCTAGTTAATATGTACGTATGTGTGTGTATGTGTGTGAATAGAATAAAATAGAATAAATTTAAATGTCATAAGACCTTAAGGTTTTTAAGACACTAGAACTTAAATGTGTGTAGTGTGTGTGTATGTGTGCATGCTTGTGTGAGTATTCATGTTTGTGTGGGTGTGCACAAGTTTGCTGAACCTGGCCTATGTTTTGCTTATATTGTGTTTCAATAATTTGCCTTTAGTGTGTCATTCCTTTTTGTTATACTGTATTTAATTATTTGTTTTCTGTGTCTTATTTATTTTTTGTCATTAAAGTTAAAAGTTCTAAACTTACCAATGGTAGACTTTCAAGGCCCTGACCAGCTTGTTGGATGTCTGTTGAAGTCATACATCTAATTCTTTTTTTTATATATTTTTCCTTTCTTTTAATGTTAAAAAAAAAAAAGCAGGAGTATGGAGTATATGGATCAGTCTACACGCTTTGACGCCTCCTTGACACTGAAAGTGAATGAAGTCACCTCCTTGACACTGAAAGTGAATGAAGTCACCTCCTTGACACTGAAAGTGAATGAAGTCACCTCCTTGACACTGAAAGTGAATGAAGTCACCTCCTTGACACTGAAAGTGAATGAAGTCACCTCCTTGACACTGAAAGTGAATGAAGTCACCTCCTTGACACTGAAAGTGAATGA
The DNA here is from genome assembly GCF_041734735.1 of Babylonia areolata. Classification (NCBI taxonomy): domain Eukaryota; kingdom Metazoa; phylum Mollusca; class Gastropoda; order Neogastropoda; family Buccinidae; genus Babylonia; species Babylonia areolata. Next base: position 102,428,805 of record NC_134876.1, on the reverse strand, counting down.
AGTCACCTCCTTGACACTGAAAGTGAATGAAGTCACCTCCTTGACACTGAAAGTGAATGAAGTCACCTCCTTGACACTGACACTGAAAGTGAATGAAGTCACCTCCTTGACACTGAAAGTGAATGAAGTCACCTCCTTGACACTGAAAGTGAATGAAGTCACCTCCTTGACACTGACACTGAAAGTGAATGAAGTCACCTCCTTGACACTGACAATGAAAGCGAATGAAGTCACCTCCTTGACACTGACACTGAAAGCGAATGAAGTCACCTCCTTGACACTGACACCGAAAGTGAATGAAGTCACCTCCTTGACACTGACACTGAAAGCGAATGAAGTCACCTCCTTGACACTGACACTGAAAGCGAATGAAGTCACCTCCTTGACACTGAAAGTGAATGAAGTCACCTCCTTGACACTGACACTGAAAGCGAATGAAGTCACCTCCTTGACACTGAAAGTGAATGAAGTCACCTCCTTGACACTGAAACTGAAAGCGAATGAAGTCACCTTGACACTGAAACTGAAAGCAAATGAAGTCACCTCCTTGACACTGACACTGAAAGTGAATGAAGTCACCTCCTTGACACTGACACTGAAAGCGAATGAAGTCACCTCCTTGACACTGACACTGAAAGTGAATGAAGTCACCTCCTTGACACTGAAAGTGAATGAAGTCACCACCTTGACACTGACACTGAAAGCGAATGAAGTCACCTCCTTGACACTGACACTGAAAGTGAATGAAGTCACCTCCTTGACACTGACACTGAAAGCGAATGAAGTCACCTCCTTGACACTGACACTGAAAGCGAATGAAGTCACCTCCTTGACACTGACACTGAAACGAATGAAGTCACCTCCTTGACACTGAAAGTGAATGAAGTCACCTCCTTGACACTGACACTGAAAGTGAATGAAGTCACCTCCTTGACACTGACACTGAAAGCGAATGAAGTCACCTCCTTGACACTGACACTGAAAGCGAATGAAGTCACCTCCTTGACACTGACACTGAAAGCGAATGAAGTCACCTCCTTGACACTGACACTGAAAGTGAATGAAGTCACCTCCTTGACACCGAAAGTGAATGAAGTCACCTCCTTGACACTGACACTGAAAGCGAATGATGTCACCTCCTTGACATTGACACCGAAAGTGAATGAAGTCACCTCCTTGACACTGACACTGAAAGCGAATGAAGTCACCTCCTTGACACTGACACTGAAAGCGAATGATGTCACCTCCTTGACATTGACACTGAAAGCGAATGATGTCACCTCCTTGACATTGACACTGAAAGCGAATGATGTCACCTCCTTGACATTGACACTGAAAGCGAATGATGTCACCTCCTTGACATTGACACTGAAAGCGAATGATGTCACCTCCTTGACACTGACACTGAAAGCGAATGAAGTCACCTCCTTGACATTGACACTGAAAGTGAATGAAGTCACCTCCTTGACACTGAAAGTGAATGAAGTCACCTCCTTGACATTGACACTGAAAGGGAATGAAGTCACCTCCTTGACACTGACACTGAAAGCGAATGAAGTCACCTCCTTGACACTGAAAGTGAATGAAGTCACCTCCTTGACACTGACACTGAAAGCGAATGAAGTCACCTCCTTGACACTGAAAGTGAATGAAGTCACCTCCTTGACACTGAAACTGAAAGCGAATGAAGTCACCTTGACACTGAAACTGAAAGCAAATGAAGTCACCTCCTTGACACTGACACTGAAAGTGAATGAAGTCACCTCCTTGACACTGACACTGAAAGCGAATGAAGTCACCTCCTTGACACTGACACTGAAAGTGAATGAAGTCACCTCCTTGACACTGAAAGTGAATGAAGTCACCACCTTGACACTGACACTGAAAGCGAATGAAGTCACCTCCTTGACACTGACACTGAAAGTGAATGAAGTCACCTCCTTGACACTGACACTGAAAGTGAATGAAGTCACCTCCTTGACACTGACACTGAAAGCGAATGAAGTCACCTCCTTGACACTGACACTGAAACGAATGAAGTCACCTCCTTGACACTGAAAGTGAATGAAGTCACCTCCTTGACACTGACACTGAAAGTGAATGAAGTCACCTCCTTGACACTGACACTGAAAGCGAATGAAGTCACCTCCTTGACACTGACACTGAAAGCGAATGAAGTCACCTTGACACTGACACTGAAAGCGAATGAAGTCACCTCCTTGACACTGACACTGAAAGTGAATGAAGTCACCTCCTTGACACCGAAAGTGAATGAAGTCACCTCCTTGACACTGACACTGAAAGCGAATGATGTCACCTCCTTGACATTGACACCGAAAGTGAATGAAGTCACCTCCTTGACACTGACACTGAAAGCGAATGAAGTCACCTCCTTGACACTGACACTGAAAGCGAATGATGTCACCTCCTTGACATTGACACTGAAAGCGAATGATGTCACCTCCTTGACATTGACACTGAAAGCGAATGATGTCACCTCCTTGACATTGACACTGAAAGCGAATGATGTCACCTCCTTGACATTGACACTGAAAGCGAATGATGTCACCTCCTTGACACTGACACTGAAAGCGAATGAAGTCACCTCCTTGACATTGACACTGAAAGTGAATGAAGTCACCTCCTTGACACTGAAAGTGAATGAAGTCACCTCCTTGACACTGACACTGAAAGTGAATGAAGTCACCTCCTTGACACTGACACTGAAAGTGAATGAAGTCACTGTGGGTGGTGAGATTGGGGGAAGGGATAGTGACAGCATGGCAGGTATCATTTATCTCCTTGACTGAACAATGTGGGCATCACACAAATTTATTTGTGGTGTTCACCAATTGCCCCCTTTTTTTTTGTCACATGCAATGAAGGTTGTGTTTCCCTTGCCTTGAAGGTTGTGTTTCCCTTGCATTGAAGGTTGTGTTTCCCTTGCCTTGAAGGTTGTGTTTCCCTTGCATTGAAGGTTGTGTTTCCCTTGCCTTGAAGGTTGTATTTCCCTTGCATTGAAGGTTGTGTTTCCCTTGCCTCCCTTGCATTGAAGGTTGTATTTCCCTTGCATTGAAGGTTGTATTTCCCTTGCATTGAAGGTTGTATTTCCCATATTGAAATTCCATCATCATCATTACCACAATTGTCCATGTACATCACTGCAGACTAAATACACCATTAACACGTTAAGCTGTTGTAGAGAACTGTAGCAGCAATAACTGGAAAGAGTGTTTCTAACCAGTTGCCTCTTGTGTCGCAGGTTGCAGCAGCAGTGCAGTTTCTAACCAGTTGCCTCTTGTGTCGCAGGTTGCAGCAGTGCAGTTTCTAACCAGTTGCCTCTTGTGTCGCAGGTTGCAGCAGTGCAGTTTCTAACCAGTTGCCTCTTGTGTCGCAGGTTGCAGCAGCAGTGCCAGCAGTTGGAAGAGGAGAGGGCAGCCAGGGCCAGCAACTCTCACACAGACTCTTCTTCACAGTGCTCATCTTAGAGGCTTTTACCTGGTGTCTTTGTGTGTGTGTGTGTGTGTTATGAATCTGCTGTCTTTGGTGGTGCTACATTTTGTTATTATTCTGTTGTTTTAGTTATTTGAAGAGTGTTTTGGGTGTGTGTAGCTGTGAGAGGGAGAGAGAGGGGTAGTTAACCCTTTTGCTGCCAGGAAAATAAGATTTAAGTGAAATCTATTTGCCAGGGTTTTTTCACAAAAAACGGGTATAAATTTTCAAAAAATTCTGTGCTCTTTGTTATTGGAGAAAGACCCATAAAAGTATACATTTTCTGAAAGGGAAATGAATAAAGAATACAAAACACATGATGTTTTCCCATTTTATATATTTTAAGTGACATGCTGTTGGTGCTGGGTGAAATGGCACATGGTGAAACAAAACACCAGGTGAAATGGCACATGGTGAAACAAAACACAGTGAAATGGCACATGGTGAAACAAAACACAGTGAAATGACACATGGTGAAACAAAACACAGTGAAATGACACATGGTGAAACAAAACACCAGGTGAAATGGCACATGGTGAAACAAAACACAGTGAAATGACACATGGTGAAACAAAACACCAGGTGAAATGACACATGGTGAAACAAAACACAGTGAAATGACACATGGTGAAACAAAACACCTGGTGAAATGGCACATGGTGAAACAAAACACCAGGTGAAATGACACATGGTGAAACAACACGCAAAACACTGGGTGAAATGACACAGTGAAACAACACACAAAACACTGGGTGAAATGACACAGTGAAACAACACACAAAACACTGGGTGAAATGACACAGTGAAACAACACGCAAAACACTGGGTGAAATGACACAGTGAAACAACACACAAAACACTGGGTGAAATGACACAGTGAAACAACACACTGGGTGAAATGACACATGGTGAAACAAAACACGGTGAAATGACACATGGCGAAACAAAACACAGGGTGAAATGACACATGGCGAAACAAAACACAGGGTGAAATGACACATAGCGAAACAAAACACAGGGTGAAATGACACATGGTGAAACAGAACACTGGGTGAAATGACACATGGTGAAACAACACACTGAGTGAAATGACACATGGTGAAACAAAACACTGGGTGAAATGACACATGGTGAAACAACACACTGAGTGAAATGACACATGGTGAAACAACACACTGAGTGAAATGACACATGGTGAAACAACACACTGGGTGAAATGACACATGGTGAAACAACACACTGGGTGAAATGACACATGGTGAAACAAAACACTGGGTGAAATGACACATGGTGAAACAACACACTGGGTGAAATGACACATGGTGAAACAACACACTGGGTGAAATGACACATGGTGAAACAAAACACAGGGTGAAATGACACATGGCGAAACAAATCACAGGGTGAAATGACACATGGCGAAACAGAACACCAGGTGAAATGACACATGGTGAAACAACACACAAAACACCGGGTGAAATGACACATGGTGAAACAAAACACCGGGTGAAATGACACATAGTGAAACAACACACAAAACACCGGGTGAAATGACACATGGTGAAACAACACACTGGGTGACCCATGGTGAAACAACACACTGGGTGAAATGACACATGGTGAAACAACACACAAAACACAGGGTGAAATGACACATGGTGAAACAAAACACCAGGTGAAATGACACATGGTGAAACAACACACAAAACACAGGGTAAAATGACACATGGTGAAACAAAACACAGGGTGAAATGACACATGGTGAAACAACACACTGGGTGAAATGACACATGGTGAAACAACACACAAAACACAGGGTGAAATGACACATGGTGAAACAAAACACAGGGTGAAATGACACATGGTGAAACAAAACACTGGGTGAAATGACACATGGTGAAACAAAACACTGGATGAAATGACACATGGTGAAACAAAACACTGGGTGAAATGACACATGGTGAAACAAAACACAGTGAAATGACACATGGTGAAACAAAACACTGGGTGAAATGACACATGGTGAAACAACACACTGGATGAAATGACGCATGGTGAAACAAAACACCAGGTGAAATGACACATGGTGATACAAAACACTGGGCGAAATGGCACATGGTGAAACAACACACAAAACACCGGGTGAAATGGCACATGGTGAAACAACACACAAAACACCGGGTGAAATGGCACATGGTGAAACAAAACACTGGGTGCAATGACACATGGTGAGACAAAACAAAACACCGGATGAAATGACGTATGGTGAAACAAAACACAGGGTGAAATGACACATGGTGAAACAACACACTGAGTGAAATGACACATGGTGAAACAACACACTGAGTGAAATGACACATGGTGAAACAACACACTGAGTGAAATGGCACATGGTGAAACAACACACAAAACACTGGGTGAAATGGCACATGGTGAAACAACACACTGGATGAAATGACACATAGTGAAACAACACACAAAACACTGGGTGCAATGGCACATGGTGAAACAAAACACTGGGTGAAATGACACATGGTGAAACAATACAACACCCGAAACACTGATTGTACGGAATGGCACATAGCGAAACATCACCCCAAACACTGATTGTACGGAATGGCACATAGCGAAACATCACCCCAAACACTGATTGTACGGAATGGCACATAGCGAAACATCACCCCAAACACTGATTGTACGGAATGGCACATAGCGAAACATCACCCCAAACACTGATTGTACGGAATGGCACATAGCGAAACAACACCCAAAACACTGACTGCATGAAATGGCACATAGCGAAACAACACCCAAAATGCTGATTCTGTGAAATGGCACATAGCGAAGTTGCACCCAAAATGCTGACTTTGCGAAAGCCCACAGGACAAATGAGCGCTCAAAAGACACTGACCTGGCGAAATGGTGCATGGCGAAACGACACCCAAAACACGGACTTAGTGAAATGGCATCAGGGGTGGAAAAAAAAGTGCTGTTTGTAAAAGGGTGAATTAAGATGACAAAGCCTAAAGAGCCTTCACCACAACGTCATACAGGTTTCCACAGCCTTGACCGGCCGTCGGTCCAGAGAATTCATTTCCACTATTCTCAGGGCTTCTCAGCACAGAAAGGTGGGCCCCTGTCCTTCCTTCCTTCCTTCCTTCCTTCAAGGACACATCATGCTGGCTCCTCAGCACAGAAAGGTGGGCCCCTGTCCTTCCTCCAAGGACACATCATACTGGCTCCTCAGCACAGAAAGGTGGGCCCCTGTCCTTCCTTCCTCCAAGGACACATCATACTGGCTCCTCAGCACAGAAAGGTGGACCCCTGTCCTTCCTCCAAGGACACATCATACTGGCTCCTCAGCACAGAAAGGTGGGCCCCTGTCCTTCCTTCCTCCAAGGACACATCATACTGGCTCCTCAGCACAGAAAGGTGGACACCAATCCTGTCCTTCCTTCCTCCAAGGACACATCATACTGGCTCCTCAGCACAGAAAGGTGGACACCAATCCTGTCCTTCCTTCCTCCAAGGACACATCATGCTGGCTCCTCAGCACAGAAAGGTGGACCCCTGTCCTTCCTTCCTTCCTTCCTTCCTCCAAGGACACATCATGCTGGCTCCTCAGCACAGAAAGGTGGACCCCTGTCCTTCCTTCAAGGACACATCATGCTGGCTCCTCAGCACAGAAAGGTGGGCCCCTGTCCTTCCTTCCTTCCTTCCTTCCTTCAAGGACACATCATGCTGGCTCCTCAGCACAGAAAGGTGGGCCCCTGTCCTTCCTTCAAGGACACATCATGCTGGCTCCTCAGCACAGAAAGGTGGGCCCCTGTCCTTCCTCCAAGGACACATCATGCTGGCTCCTCAGCACAGAAAGGTGGGCCCCTGTCCTTCCTTCCTTCAAGGACACATCATGCTGGCTCCTCAGCACAGAAAGGTGGGCCCCTGTCCTTCCTCCAAGGACACATCATGCTGGCTCCTCAGCACAGAAAGGTGGGCCCCTGTCCTTCCTTCCTTCAAGGACACATCATGCTGGCTCCTCAGCACAGAAAGGTGGGCCCCTGTCCTTCCTTCCTTCAAGGACACATCATGCTGGCTCCTCAGCACAGAAAGGTGGACCCCTGTCCTTCCTTCAAGGACACATCATGCTGAAATGGGTCCTGAAACTCTGATTACTGGTAACACTGGATCAGGAGTCCAACGCCACCATGACTCTGTCTTGTCATGAAATCAGGTTATGAATGAATTGAATGAATGCAGCATTTGACAATAATTTGATGAATGCGTTTGACAATCTGCATGTGTTCACACACACACACACACAACTGAAGAAAATGAGAAAAATATGCACACACTTATGTGTGCATGTGAATCAAATTTGGAATCATATTAATTTTGTTTGCTATTATAACCGTAAATAGAGGTTTGTAGACATAATGACAAATAGTGTAACCAACCAAACAGAGTGTAATATTTGTGAGTTATTACGTGGCGTGTACTTTAAACAAGCATGTATTTTAAGCGTGTTGGGTTACGATGCTTGTCAGGCATCTGCTTAGCAGATATGGGGTAGCGTATATGGATTTGTCCGAACACAGTGGCGCCTACTTGAGTAACTGAACTGAACTGCACTCTAAACATTCGCACTTGACTCATACAAGTCAAGGTTGTACATGATCGCATTTGTACACACACACACACACACACACACACACACACACACACACACACACACACACACACACACACACACACACACACACACACACACACACACACACACATGTTTGCATGTGTGTTCATGTGTTTTATATTGCGTTTTTCTTTTTCTTTTATAGAATTGATTGCCATGAACGTTTTTGAAGTGTGTGAGGTGGAAAGGGAGAGAGAGGTTTGTGTGTGTGTATATGCACCCACACAAAACCAAACCAGTTTACCGAATAGCCTAACAGAGTGAGAGAGAGTTTTGTGTTTATACCCCTACATAAACCCAAACCAAGTAACAGAATAGCCTAATCAATAAAAAGAAAGACAATTGTGAAACAAGTGTGTTGGAGATGGGGAGTAAAGGACAGACTTGGATGTCAAAGAGCTTTCTTTCATTCTTTTTCTCTACCCCCCCCCCCTTCCGCCCCAAACAGGCAACGTCATCAGAATGCACTTGTCAGCAACTGGCGAGAGGACAGAATGTGTTATTTTTTTAAACAGAAAAGCACGAACAACAGGGTAGAGAATGGATGAGAGTGTTGGTGCATAACGTGCTTTGTTTCACCTGGAACAAGTAACCTGTTGTTGGAGTTGTGTGTGCAGGCCATGGTGCATAACGTGCTTTGTTTGTGCAGGCCATGGTGCATAACGTGCTTTGTTTCACCTGGAACAAGTAACTTGTTGTTGGAGTTGTTTGTGCAGGCCATGGTGCATAACGTGCTTTGTTTGTGCAGGCCATGGTGCATAACGTGCTTTGTTTCACCTGGAACAAGTAACTTGTTGTTGGAGTTGTTTGTGCAGGCCATGGTGCATAACGTGCTTTGTTTGTGCAGGCCATGGTGCATAACGTGCTTTGTTTGTGCAGGCCATGGTGCATAACGTGCTTTGTTTCACCTGGAACAAGTAACTTGTTGTTGGAGTTGTTTGTGCAGGCCATGGTGCATAACGTGCTTTGTTTGTGCAGGCCATGGTGCATAACGTGCTTTGTTTCACCTGGAACAAGTAACCTGTTGTTGGAGTTGTGTGTGCAGGCCATGGTGCATAACGTGCTTTGTTTCACCTGGAACAAGTAACTTGTTGTTGGAGTTGTTTGTGCAGGCTATGGTGAATAACGTGCTTTGTTTCACCTGGAACAAGTAACCTGTTGTTGGAGTTGTGTGTGCAGGCCATGGTGCATAACGTGCTTTGTTTCACCTGGAACAAGTAACCTGTTGTTGGAGTTGTGTGTGCAGGCCATGGTGCATAACGTGCTTTGTTTCACCTGGAACAAGTAACTTGTTGTTGGAGTTGTGTGTGCAGGCCATGGTGCATAACGTGATTTGTTTCACCTGGAACAAGTGTGGTTCGTCCGTCAGGATCAACGAGGACCATCTAGTCATCCTGGAGGTGGGTGGGTAGGGGTCTGTGGGTGCGCTGATGACTGGTCAGGCCAATCTGCGCCCGGAAGGTTCTGACGCAGTGTGGACAGGGGATGGTGGCGGCTGTCGGGGACTTGCTGGCACTGCTTTTTCTGGCCTGTCTGCGTTGCTCTGCTGCAGCGATTTTGTTGGCCTCACAGGATTTGGCGCCTTTGTGGACAGCTGAACGCCACTTTGGTCTGTCCATTGCATTCAGCTTCCATGTGTCATGGCTGATGTTGAAGGCCTTCAGAGAAGCTTTCAGAGTATCTTTGAAGCGCTTCTTTTGACCTCCATGGGAGCGCTTGCCATGTTGGAGTTCGCCGTACAGCAGTTTCTTGGGGAGCCGGTGGTCTGGCATGCGAACTACATGGCCTGCCCAGCGCAGCTGGCCCTGCATCAAGATGGTGTAGATGCTGGGCAAGTTTGCACGAGTCAGCACCTCTGTGTCAGGGATCTTCTCTTGCCACTTTATGCCGAGAAGTTTTCTGAGGCTGGTGGTGTGGAAGTGGTTCAGCTTTTTGGCGTGGCGTTTGTAGACCGTCCATGATTTACATCCATAGAGCAGTGTGGTGAGAACTATGGCCTTGTATACTTTGAGCTTCGTCTCCAGGGTGATGCCCCTCCTGTACCAAACGTTCTTATGGAGTCTGCCGAAGGCAGCGCTGGCTTTGGCAAGTCTGGCATTCACCTCATCGTCGATGACAACTGTGCGAGAGAGTGTACTGCCCAGGTATGTGAACTTGTCCACCGCAGTCAGTCGTTGCCCGTTGATGAAGATGTTTGGTTCAACGTAAGGCTTTCCTGGAGCTGGCTGGTGCATCACCTCAGTCTTCTTTGTGCTGATTGTGAGGCCAAAGTTGTCACAGGCAGCAGAGAACTTGTCGACGCTGTGTTGCATGTCAGCTTCGGAGGCAGCGTTGAGAGCGTAGTCACCAGCAAACAGGAAGTCGTTGACGGTGTCTGTCCTCACCTTGGTTTTTGCTTGAAGCCTCCTGAGGTTGGAGAGTGAGCCATCTGTGCGGTACCTGATGCCAATGCCTACGTCAGTGTCTCTGAAGGCATCTGTCAGCATGGCTGAAAACATGAGACTGAACTGGGTGGGGGCAAGAACACACCCTTGCTTGACTCCGTTGGAGACAGGGAATGGTTCTGAAGTCTCTCCGTTGTCTTGGACTCGGGCCAGCATCCCATCGTGTAGTTGCCGTATGGTGGTGATGAACTTTCTGGGACATCCGTACTTCGCCATGATTCTCCAAAGGCCATCTCTGCTAACAGTATCGAAGGCCTTGGTCAGATCGACATAGGTGGAGTAAAGGTCGGCGTTCTGTTCCTGACACTTCTCCTGGAGCTGCCTGGCAGCAAACGCCATGTCGATAGTCCCGCGTTCTTTCCGGAATCCACACTGGCTCTCTGGTAGGAAACCTTGCTCAAGGTGCGCTGTGATACGGTTGAGTAGCACTCTGGCCAGTCTTGCCTGCGACGGACGGATATTCCACGATGGTTGTCACAGGCCTGACGATTTCCTTTGCGCTTGTACAGGTGTATGATGGAAGCGTCTTTGAAGTCCTGTGGAACTGCCTCATGCTGCCAGATGAGCTGGAATAGCTGATGAAGCTTCTCAGTCAGCGCCATACCACCTTCTTTGTAGACCTCAGCTGGAATGGAGTCTGAGCCAGGGGCTTTGCCATTGGATAGCAGACGGACAGCTTTCTGGAATCGCATCCAACGACACACTGACTGGCACCTGGAACAAGTAACTTGTTGTTGGAGTTGTTTGTGCAGGCCATGGTGCATAACGTGCTTTGTTTCACCTGGAACAAGTAACCTGTTGTTGGAGTTGTTTGTGCAGGCCATGGTGCATAACGTGCTTTGTTTCACCTGGAACAAGTAACCTGTTGTTGGAGTTGTTTGTGCAGGCCATGGTGCATAACGTGCTTTGTTTCACCTGGAACAAGTAACGTGTTGTTGGAGTTGTGTGTGCAGGCTGTACTAGTATACAGGCTTTTCATTTCTCTTCAGTCCTCTGTTTGTCACTGAGCTTGTCTTGGAGCCTCAGGCCGGGCTTTTCCAAACAGATATTGCTTGTGGATGGAAGTGGCTTACAGTTTCCTGTCAGCCGTTCTTTGAACACACACACACACACACACACACACACACACACACACACACACACACACACACACACACACAAATATAGAGCAACAACAGCAAAAAAATAGAAGAAAAGAAAGTTGCCAGGTGCCAACTTTCAACCCATTTCCATACCCTTTTGGGCAGCGGTGTGATCAATTGTTTTGTTTATTAAACAAAAAAAGAAGTGTGCATTATATATATATATATATATATATATATATATATATAATATTTTTTTCAAATGTGCAATCAAATTGTATACTTTGTTGCAGGCGAAATTTCTGTTCACCCGTGCTGTGACGGACTTGATATTTGGAGAGATAACCAGTCTGGAAGTGTTCAAGTGTATATTTGGAGAGATAACCAGTCTGTGGAAGTGTTCAAGTGAGATATTTGGAGAGATAACCAGTCTGGAAGTGTTCAAGTGGGATATTTGGAGAGATAACCAGTCTGGAAGTGTTCAAGTGGGATATTTGGAGAGATAACCAGTCTGTGGAAGTGTTCAAGTGGGATATTTGGAGAGATAACCAGTCTGTGGAAGTGTTCAAGTGGGATATTTGGAGAGATAACCAGTCTGTGGAAGTGTTCAAGTGGGATATTTGGAGAGATAACCAACCAGTCTGTGGAAGTGTTCAAGTGGGATATTTGGAGAGATAACCAGTCTGGACGTGTTCAAGTGGGATATTTGGAGAGATAACCAGTCTGTGGAAGTGTTCAAGTGGGATATTTGGAGAGATAACCAACCAGTCTGTGGAAGTGTTCAAGTGGGATATTTGGAGAGATAACCAGTCTGGAAGTGTTCAAGTGGGATATTTGGAGAGATAACCAGTCTGGAAGTGTTCAAGTGGGATATTTGGAGAGATAACCAGTCTGTGGAAGTGTTGAAGTGGGATATTTGGAGAGATAACCAACCAGTCTGTGGAAGTGTTCAAGTGGGATATTTGGAGAGATAACCAGTCTGGAAGTGTTCAAGTGGGATATTTGGAGAGATACACCAGTCTGTGGAAGTGTGAAGTGGGATATTTGCGAAGGAACCAACCAGTCTGTTGGAAGTGTTCATGATCTTTAGGACAATATACCTCTCCCAGTGGAAACCTGTTTCAAGTGGAATCATCTGGAGCAAGAAACCCCTGTCCTTCATTTCAATGGAAATCATATGGTAGCAGATAACCAGTCCTGTCCATCTTTCCCAAGGAAATATATGGTTAGAGAAACACCAATCCTGTCATTCTTCTAAGGAATTGGTAGCAAAAAACCAGTCTGTGAAGTGTTTCATTTGGAATATTGTGGATGAGATAACAGGTGGACATGTCTCCTTCAAGGAATATTGGTAGAGATAACAGGTGGTGTTTCATTCTTCTTTTTTAAGGAAACCATCTGGCCTAGCACGAAAGTGGTGTCTTTTGGAACATACATGCTGGTCTCAGGGCACAGAAGGTGGCCATTTTCACCATAACCATCTGTGAGGTTCAAGTCGGATATTGGAGAGTCCCCATGTCCTTGCAATTCTTCAAGGAATTATGTGGATCCTACATCAGAAGGGGGTTTCAAGGACAATCATGGAGAGCTACCTCAGACAGAAAGTGGTTCTAATGGAATCATTGAGGTACTCAGCACTGAGAAGGTTTCAGTCTTTTAAGGACACCATGCTGGATTGCACAAAGTGGATATTTACTCAAGACACATCATGTGGAAAGTGTCAATGAATTGATTATGTAAAGATGGGATAACACCATGCTTGCTTGTCAAGATGGATATATTGGAAGCAGATACCATAATTGTGAATGTTGCAATTGGAATTGGTAAAAACACACAACGTGAAGAGAATTGAGAAAATATACCCAGTTCTGTGAAGTTAATGTGGAATATTTAATTTGTTGATATAACCTAACATAGAGGTTTGTACAATGGAAATTAGTGATAACCAACCAAACAGTGTAATATTGTGATTTAGTGGAGAGATTAAACACACCAGTTCTGTGGTACGATGTTTCAGATTGCTTAAATTGGGAGATACGTACTGGATGTTTCAACGTGGGCCTATTGAGAAGAATGAACCATCTGAAATTCCATTGGATATACAAGATAACCAAGTTGTCTGAATGTTTTCCAACAAGAAACACACAGAACAAACCATCAGCGAAGTACAACACAACACTACAAGACAACCATCCATGTGGAAGTGTTCAATGTGTTATATATTGGCATAGAATTGACCATGACGTGTTGAAGTGTTGAGGTGGAAATGGAGAGAGAACAGTTGTGGTGTTTACCAAGAACAACATTTGAAATAACAGAGTGAGAAGGTTTAGTGGTTATACCCACAAAACCAAACCAATAAAAAAAGCCATAATCAAATAAAAGAAAGAAATTTGTAGAAACACGTATTTTGAAGACTGGCTGTAAAGGACAGACTTGACATGTCCAAAAGTGACTTTTGTCATTCTTTTCTACTCCCAAACCAGGCAACTGTCATCAAATGTCCTTGGCACTGCATAGGACCAGGTGTACTTTATAAACAGAATGCACAACACAGGGTGGATGGATTAAGTCATTGTCATAACGTGCATGTTACCATGGAACATTTAACACTTTCGTTGGAGTTGTTATTGCACCATGGTGCAACTGGTTTTACTGAACAGTACTTGGAGTTCATTAGCCATGGTGCATATAACCGTGCTTTTTTCACTGGAAAAGAAACCCTCTGTGTGAGCTGTTTTACAGCCAGGTCTTAGACGTGTTTTATTCACCATGGGTAACCCTGTTGTTGGAGTTTTGGACGGCCATTAGGGCATGACGTGTTTTTATAACAAGTACTTGGGAGTTGCATTTCAGGATGTGAACTGTTTATGAACAAGTACTTGGTACGTGTTTTACCAGGTGGCACTTAACCAGTCTTTTACCTGCAATTAACCGGTGGAGTGTTTAGGTAGCAAAGTCTTTGACCTGGACAATTAACGTTTTGGAGTGTTTGTAGCCAGTCCCTTTTCACCTGGAACATAACCAGGGTTGGACGTTATTGCAAGTCCTGACGTGCATAACCCGTGATTGTTATGAACATAACGTTTGGAGTTGTTTGCCAGGTGTACTGAGTTTATTACTCATCAGTCCCTGTTGACGAGCGTTACCAGGCGGCTTTTAAACAGATGCTTGATGGACGTGGCTTACATTCCTGTAGCCGTTCTTTAACACAGCACACACAACCACTACTTAACACACACTGACGCAACACAGGCACTATAACACACTACGCAAATTAAGCCACAACAGTAAAAAAAGTATGGAAGAAAAAGTTGCCAGGTGGCACTTTAACCATCATCCCTTTGGACGGTGATGTATCACTGTTATGTTTATACAAAATAGAGTGTGCATAAATAACTATATGAATTATTTATAAACATTTTTCAATGCATTCAATTGTAGTCTTGGACGTGCATTACCAGAGTGGTACTGTTATAGCACAGTCTTGGACGTGCATTACCCGGGTTGGACTGTTATAACTCAGGTCTTGGTACGTTGTATTACCCGGGTGCACTGTTATAACACAGTCTTGGACGTGCATTACCAGGGTGGGACTGTTATTGCACAGTTTGGACGTGCAATTATCCCCGGGTGGGACTGTTTATAGACATCAGTCTTGGGGACGTGGCATTACCCGGTGGACTGTTATAACACAGTCTTGGACGAGCATTACTACAGGTTGGACTGTTATAATCACAGTCTTGGACGTGCATTACCAGGGTGCACTTGTTATAACACAGGTCCTTGGACAGTGCATTACCCGGGTGGATTGTTATAAACAGTCCTTGGACGAGCATACCAGGGTGGACTGTTATAACACAGTCTGGACGTGCATTACCAGGGTGCACTGTTATAACACAGTCTTGGACGTGTATTACCAGGGTGGACTGTTATAACACAGTCTTGGACGTGCATTACCAGGGTGCACTGTTATAACACAGTCTTGGTCGTGTATTACCCGGGTGGACTGTTATAGCACAGTCTTGGACGTGTATTACCAGGGTGGACTGTTATAACACAGTCTTGGACGTGCATTACCAGGGTGGACTGTTATAGCACAGTCTTGGACGTGCATTACCCGGGTGGACTGTTATAACACAGTCTTGGACGTGCATTACCAGGGTGCACTGTTATAACACAGTCTTGGACGTGCATTACCAGGGTGGACTGTTATAGCACAGTCTTGGACGTGCATTACCCGGGTGGACTGTTATAACACAGTCTTGGACGTGCATTACCAGGGTGCACTGTTATAACACAGTCTTGGACGTGCATTACCCGGGTGCACTGTTATAACACAGTCTTGGACGTGTATTACCAGGGTGGACTGTTATAGCACAGTCTTGGACGTGCATTACCAGGGTGGATTGTTATAACACAGTCTTGGACGTGTATTACCAGGGTGCACTGTTATAACACAGTCTTGGACGTGCATTACCAGGGTGCACTGTTATAACACAGTCTTGGACGTGCATTACCAGGGTGGACTGTTATAACACAGTCTTGGACGTGCATTACCAGGGTGGACTGTTATAGCACAGTCTTGGACGTGCATTACCAGGGTGCACTGTTATAACACAGTCTTGGACGTGCATTACCCGGGTGGACTGTTATAACACAGTCTTGGACGTGTATTACCAGGGTGGACTGTTATAGCACAGTCTTGGACGTGTATTACCAGGGTGGACTGTTATAGCACAGTCTTGGACGTGCATTACCCGGGTGGATTGTTATAACAGTCTTGGACGTGCATTACCAGGGTGGACTGTTATAGCACAGTCTTGGACGTGCATTACCCGGGTGGATTGTTATAACAGTCTTGGACGTGCATTACCAGAGTGGACTGTTATAGCACAGTCTTGGACGTGCATTACCCGGGTGGACTGTTATAACACAGTCTTGGACGTGTATTACCAGGGTGCACTGTTATAACACAGTCTTGGACGTGCATTACCAGGGTGCACTGTTATAACACAGTCTTGGACGTGCATTACCAGGGTGCACTGTTATAACACAGTCTTGGACGTGCATTACCAGGGTAGGCTGTTATAACACAGTCTTCGACGTGCATTGCCAGGGTGCACTGTTATAACACAGTCTTGGACGTGTATTACCAGGGTGCACTGTTATAGCACAGTCTTGGACGTGCATTACCCGGGTGGACAGTTATAGCACAGTCTTGGACGTGCATTACCAGGGTGGACTGTTATAACACAGTCTTGGACGTGCATTACCAGGGTGGACTGTTATAGCACAGTCTTGGACGTGCATTACCAGGGTGGACAGTTATAGCACAGTCTTGGACGTGCATTACCAGGGTGGACTGTTATAACACAGTCTTGGACGTGCATTACCAGGGTGGACTGTTATAGCACAGTCTTGGACGTGCATTACCAGGGTGGACTGTTATAACACAGTCTTGGACGTGCATTACCAGAGTGCACTGTTATAACAGTCTTGGACGTGCATTACCAGAGTGCACTGTTATAACAGTCTTGGACGTGCATTGCCAGGGTGCACTGTTATAACAGTCTTGGACGTGCATTACCAGGGTGCACTGTTATAACAGTCTTGGACGTGCATTGCCAGGGTGCACTGTTATAACAGTCTTGGACGTGCATTACCAGGGTGGGCTGTTATAGCACAGTCTTGGACGTGCATTACCAGGGTGCACTGTTATAACAGTCTTGGACGTGCATTACCAGGGTGCACTGTTATAACAGTCTTGGACGTGCATTACCAGGGTGCACTGTTATAACAGTCTTGGACGTGCATTGCCAGGGTGCACTGTTATAACAGTCTTGGACGTGCATTACCCGGGTGGACTGTTATAACACAGTCTTGGACGTGCATTACCAGGGTGCACTGTTATAGCACAGTCTTGGACGTGCATTACCAGGGTGGACTGTTATAACACAGTCTTGGACGTGCATTACCAGGGTGCACTGTTATAACAGTCTTGGACGTGCATTACCAGGGTGCACTGTTATAGCACAGTCTTGGACATGCATTACCAGAGTGGACTGTAAAAACACAGTCTTGGACGTCCATTACCAGGCTTGGATATTCAGTGTTGACTGCTTGTGAAAAGTTGTTACAGTGCCTGTCATACCGTTAGATTATGATGATAATCATTATGACCACACACAACAACAACAACAACAAACGTAACGACCAACATTACTGGTGACAGTGGTCGCTATATGTACAACTTTGACAATGTGGGGCATAAAAACAACAAAAATCCGCCAAACAAAAGTACATGGAGATGGAAACGACCCTCCACATTTCCATATCACCCCTCCCCCAGCCCTCTCCTTATATTTTCACCGAGACACGGTTAAACCTTCCACCAAAGCTACCACCACCACAGTTACCACCCACCACAGTTACCACCACCACACCTACCACCACCACAGTTACCACCCACCACAGTTACCACCACCACACCTACCACCATCACATATCCCACCCACCACAGTTACCACCCACCACAGTTACCACCCACCACAGTTACCACCCACCACAGTTACCACCACCACACCTACCACCATCACAGTTACCACCCACCACAGTTACCACCACCACAGTTACCACCCACCACAGTTACCACCACCACACCTACCACCACCACAGTTACCACCCACCACAGTTACCACCCACCACAGTTACCACCCACCACAGTTACCACCACCACAGTTACCACCCACCACAGTTACCACCACCACACCTACCACCACTACAGTTACCACCCACCACAGTTACCACCCACCACAGTTACCACCACCACACCTACCACCACCACAGTTACCACCCACCACACCTACCACCACCACACCTACCACCACCACACCTACCACCACCATAGTTACCACCACCACAGTTACCACCACCACACCTACCACCACCACACCTACCACCCACCACAGTTACCACCCACCACACTTACCACCACCACACCTACCACCACCACACCTACCACCACCACAGTTACCACCCACCACACTTACCACCACCACACCTACCACCACCCACCACAGTTACCACCCACCACACTTACCACCACCACACCTACCACCACCCACCACAGTTACCACCACCACACCTACCACCACCACAGTTACCACCCACCACAGCTACCACCACCACACCTACCACCACCACAGTTACCACCCACCACAGCTACCACCCACCACAGTTACCACCACCACACCTACCACCACCACAGTTACCACCCACCACACCTACCACCCACCACATTTACCACCCACCACATTTACCACCCACCACAGTTACCACCACCGCAGCTACCACCACCGCAGCTACCCCCACCGCAGCATTCCCCCCCCCCCCACCCCACACCTCTCTTCTTCGTTCTCTGCATTGTTTATTTGCAGGAACCTTACATTAGTCGTGCTCGCTACTGGCTGACGTCAGCGCTTCGTGCAGAAGAAGCCATGGAGTCCTGAAGATCGATGAAAAAAAGATGAGCCCGCTAGCGAAACAACAATCGTCACGACCACCGTCGATTGTCCGTTACCTGCCACGTGCAGTAACCTTCGCCAGTTTGACATTTTAAGTCCCAGCATGCATGGGACCTCCCCATCTTGACGTCCCACTCGAGCTTATTTGATTGCCAGACGGGTCTTCTACCTGCAGCGGATTGCGTGCTTGGAACCTTGGTCAGGTGTGGGGTCTTGGGGGAATACGAAACCGATAGAGTGAGAAAGGGAGAGAATGAATAATGCAGGAAGGTTGGTGAGGTTGATGAGGGAATTGGACACAGCGGGTGTGAATCGATACTGGCCAGGATACCTGCCAATTGTTCTTTTAGCACTCACTCATCACCTCCCGCCCCCACACCCCCAGTGTGTGTGTGTGTGTGTGTGTGTGTGTGTGTGTGTGTGTGTGTGTGTAATACCACGTGTCACTGTAACCTGGTACAGGGTGTTCAACAATCATTAAATCGATCGCAGGGCAAGTGATTGAGACATTATCGGGATAGGTTGTGACACAGTGTATCACAAAAAAAAAAGGAAATTAAAAATAATTTCAAACCAACCTATTTGCTGTTGCTCTTAGACAGTGAATGTGTACAAACACACATGTTAACAACAATCCGAAAATAAAGTCTGTGCATTATACATCTGACATTTTCCTTTCAGCTCTTTTTGGGCCGTTGCTGGGTGTTGTACCTTTAGCTATCCGTTCTGTTCAAACAGGCGGTTTATTATCATTATTTATTTATTTATTTATTTTTTACTGAATGTCTGGCCTGTCTCTCTGGCTAACGAAGCTTTCTTTCGCTGGATTCCATGGCAACAATGCTATCTTGTTTTAGGTGACATGATTCTGGTTTTCCTAATACGTTCTTTTTTGCTGTTGTTTTGTTGCTGTTTTTTTGTTTGCTTTTTTGCCGGCTAACGTTTCTTTGGGGAACCGTTTGATCTGGACGCAATATCTCGGAGAACATGGACAAAATGCCGGATCATCTGCAGTCATTTTCCTTTTTTCCACTCATGCTGTCCTATTGATTTTGCAACTGTACGTCGCGGTGTCATTTGGAATTTGAAAAGATCCATTATGCAGCTTTGCGCAGCGACAACCCCTGCAAGTCAACATCCACAGCATCTTGGTGGACGCTGGTACAGATCTGTCCTCATGTGGTCTTGTATGTCTTCACTATCAGTGAGCCGATGAAGGAATGATAGTTATATTCTTAATGAATAAATAGCTTGAATAATCCGCTTTGGGTCAGGTCGGGGCATCACTAACTGCGAGAGGTCCTGCCCTGAACAGCATAATTTTTATATTTTGATTACCATTCGTTTTCCAATAACATTCACTTAGATGCAGACTCAAGCATAAGCAAGTTGATAAGTGCCAGAGTAGTGAATCCACTGATCAGTACAAAACACTAGCTATTAAAGAATTTAGGCTGGGTAAGGACATAAAACATCAGTTCACTTTCAGTGAAAGGCAATGGGGTTTTTGCCACAGTTTGCAGGCACGTGTAAAAGATGGTGCATGAAACATTCCCAGTTGTTATAAAAACGAGGAGCGGAAAGGAAACGGCAGTGGTGTGTTGAATGACCTGTTGGCGATCTGCCCCTCAGGTCAACTTGCTCGTGGTTGTCGTCTTTCTCCGTCAAGGGTCGGCGGTGTCACAGTGGTCGAGGCGTTGGTCCTCAGTGATGTCCTGTAGGGCCAGGGGTGTAGTCCTGGCTGGCCGCGTGGTCTGAGGTTGGGTCCTCGCTGTGTTCTGGCCAGAAAAGTACGTTTTTGGTGGTTTATATATAGGCCTTGTAGTTTTGGGGTGGTCCAGTCTGCCCAGTGTCCCGAAGTAAACATCATTAAAAAGAAAAACAAGAGAGGCAAGGCCTTCGAGACTCCCTTGTGATACACTTTTAAAAAATCCAAGCTTTTTATGTATTGAGTATAATGCATTTACTGTTATATTTATATTTTTTATTTTCTCTAAACTTGGCACTTTGATCTGATATTCGACCCAACAAAAGATCTGTCATTATTATCATTTTTTACACAAGTGAGTCAAAAAGGAAAAAAAAAGGGGGGGGGGGGGGGGGGGGGGGGGGGGGCGGTGGGCGGAAGAAACAAACAAATAGCAATGATAATAAGTTCTGGTCGACGTAAAGCTTGAATAACTTCAAATAAAAAGTTAATGTCGTCAGGCAAACTGCTACTGTGAAATCGATCAACGGTATAGATCCATTTGTGGCAGAACAAGGGTCACGTGATTCGCTTCGGGGCGGGGCCCTTGGCAACCGAGGGAAAGGGCGTTTCGTGCAGTCGCTGACTGACAGGTTTCCTTGAGCCAATCAGAAAGTTGCTGACGCACATTCTCCAATGTAGGCCAGTTACCGCCACTTCTTCCGCAAAACAAATGAAGCTGCTCCTGGGAAGAAACAGGTCCAGCATTTCATTATTTTTAATGTATGACGCCATCCTCTCTCTTGTGTCAATCAAAATTATATGCACACAAGAAATGTTGACGTCATTAGCTTAGCTGCCCCAAAAGTCACGTTTTTGCGACGTGGGTTTTGTATTTGGTGTTGTAGGCAGTATTTCCACTTTTACAATATTTTCTCAGTTTTCCCAAACAAATGTTGTTGTTTTTGTGAATCAACAAACACTGTTGCTGAGGACAACTCTTTATTTTTAATTCTCTTTACTAAGCTGGATAACCCGCTGATATCTTTTCCCCCTTTTTTTTCCTTCAACTTTTTAGAATTGATCCTATCTTTCCATTTGTTAATTATTTTTTTTAGGGTTTTAGGTGAGACGGGGTCAGGTTTGTCTAACTCTTTGTCTCGATGACTCTCTCTCTTTCTTCCTACCCTCCCCCCCCCCCCACGCAGACCTGCACC
>NC_134876.1:102376667-102401667 GCF_041734735.1 Babylonia areolata | reverse complement strand
TGTCAGGTTGGTCATTTTGGGGCGTCGCTGTGTCAGGTTGGTCATGTTGGGGCGTCGCTGTGTCAGGCTGGTCATGTCGGGGCGTCGCTGTGTGTTGGTCATGTTGGGGCGTCACTGTGTCAGGTTGGTCATGTTGGGGCGTCGCTGTGTGTTGGTCATGTTGGGGCGTCGCTGTGTCAGGTTGGTCATGTTGGGGCGTCGCTGTGTCAGGTTGGTCATGTTGGGGCGTCGCTGTGTCAGGTCATTTTGGGGCGTCGCTGTGTGTTGGTCATGTTGGGGCGTCGCTGTGTCAGGTTGGTCATGTTGGGGCGTCGCTGTGTGTTGGTCATGTTGGGGCGTCGCTGTGTCAGGTTGGTCATGTTGGGGCGTCGCTGTGTGTTGGTCATGTTGGGGCGTCGCTGTGTCAGGTTGGTCATGTTGGGGCGTCGCTGTGTCAGGTTGGTCATGTTGGGGCGTCGCTGTGTCAGGTTGGTCATGTTGGGGTGTCGCTGTGCGTTGGTCATGTTGGGGCGTCGCTGTGCGTTGGTCATGTTGGGGCGTCGCTGTGTTAGGTTGGTCATGTTGGGGCGTCGCTGTGTTAGGTTGGTCATGTTGGGGCGTCGCTGTGTTAGGTTGGTCATGTTGGGGCGTCGCTGTGTCAGGTTGGTCATGTTGGGGTGTCGCTGTGCGTTGGTCATGTTGGGGCGTCGCTGTGTTAGGTTGGTCATGTTGGGGCGTCGCTGTGTGTTGGTCATGTTGGGGCGTCGCTGTGTCAGGCTGGTCATGTTGGGGCGTCGCTGCGTGCGAATGGGCGACGGATTGGCGGTGCGTTGAGTTTTACTTTCACTTGAGAAACGCACTGTGCAAAGAACCCAATGCTACTGATACTGCTAAAGAAAAACACGCTTTGATAAATAAACGGATATATTGCACGCTTTGATAAATAAACGGATATATTGCACGCTTTGATATATAAACGGATATATTGCACGCTTTGATAAGTAAACGGATATATTGCACGCTTTGATATGTAAACCGATATGCTGTTGAAGAAAAACGCGCTTTGATATAAAACTCATGTAAACGGATATACTGCCAAAAAACACACACACACCCTGATATGTAAACGGATATACTGCTAAAGAAAAACACACTGGCCCTTATATGTAAACGGATATACTGCTAAAGAAAAACACACCGGCCCTTATATGTAAACGGATATACTGCTAAAGAAAAACACACACTGATATGTAAACGGATATACTGCTAAAGAAAAACACACCGGCCCTTATATGTAAATGGATATACTACTAAAGAAAAACACACTGATATATAAACGGCCAATATACTGCTAAAGAAAAACACACTGATATGTAAACGGCCGATATAGTGCTAAAGAAAAACACACTGATATATAAGCGGCCGATATACTGCTAAAGGAAAACACACTGATATATAAACGGCCGATATACTGCTAAAGGAAAACACACTGATATATAAACGGCCAATATACTGCTAAAGAAAAACACACTGATATGTAAACGGCCGATATAGTGCTAAAGAAAAACACACTGATATGTAAACGGCCGATATACTGCTAAAGAAAAACACACTGATATGTAAACGGCTGATATACTGCTAAAGAAAAACACACTAATATGTAAACGGCCGATATACTGCTAAAGAAAAACACGCTTTGATATATGTAAACGGATACAGAAAAGCACATGCACTCTGACACGTACACGGAAATGAAGGCTACACGCATTCACACAGGGATGAACCGATGTAGTGCCGGATTTGGCCTATGAATACAATCGCCTTCCTCGCCAGAGAAATCTCTTGCCGTGATCAGTTCGTTCCACACAAACAATGCAGCGCAAAAGGCTGCATTGTAATGCAATGTAATGCGATGCAGTACAATACAACACAACGCGAAACAATACGACGGGGTGCGCTACAATACAATACAACACAAGACACTATAATGCAACACACTATGAACCAGTCAGTGATACCACCATCAGGAAATGGACAGAACAACACAGCAGAGGCGATACAAAACTGTCCGTGTTAGTGACTGTCACATTTCCAAAGAAGCCCCTACTGTGGAAGCACAATGGAACATAATTATGACGTGGAGCCAGTGGATCTGTCAAAGGATTGGTCACAGGCCAGAGGATTAATGTTACCCACCTCTGCTGAATTTTCACACTTTGGAGAAATAAAAGTACACCGCCAGTACAAAACTCATCAACTACACATGATGAAATAATAAAATAGTTCATCAACTGCACATGATGAAATAATAAAATAGTTCATCAACTACACATGATGAAATAATACAATAGTTCATCAACTGCACATGATGAAATAATAAAATAGTTCATCAACTGCACATGATGAAATAATAAAATAGTTCATCAACTGCACATGATGAAATAATAAAATAGTTCATCAACTGCACATGATGAAATAATAAAATAGTTAATCAACTACACATGATGAAATAATAAAATAGTTCAACTGCACATGATGAAATAATAAAATAGTTCATCAACTACACATGATGAAATAATAAAATAGTTCATCAACTACACATGATGAAATAATAAAATAGTTCATCAACTACACATGATGAAACAATAAAATAGTTCATCAACTACACATGATGAAACAATAAAATAGTTCATCAACTACACATGATGAAATAATAAAATAGTTCATCAACTAAACATGATGAAGTAATAAAATAGCTGATCAACTACACATGATGGAATAATAAAATGAATCAATCATACACACTGCACTTTATAACATGGAAGGTAGAGCACGATGCTTTGCAAATCAAACAAATATCGGCATGATTTCCAAACCAACATTGCGCAAATTTCTTCAAAATGGAACAGAGTCTCTGTGGGCTTTTCCAAATACAATAGACTGAGCAACACACTAGACGCCACGTTCATGGCATCAGAGATCTTTTCCCATCCCTCTTGCGGCAAAGCAGTGGCAGCCTCTGTGCGTGTGTGTATGTGTGTGTTTGTGTGTATGTGTGGGTCCGTGTTTTTGAGTGCGTTTCTGCATGTGCGAGAGTGTAAGTGTACACAAGTGTCAGGAGAATTCTGTGTGTGTGTGTGTGTGTGTGTGTGTGTGTGTGTGTGAGGGGGAGGTGGGGGTGCAGGGAGGAGGCGGGGTAGAGGATGAGGTATGTGAGTGTATGCATGCCTACATTGTGGGAGCAACAGGATATTGGAACGTATATATATATATATCTTTGTATATATGTGTGTGGGGTTGGGGGTGGGAGATATGGGCGTGTGTGTGTGTGTGTGCTTATACAAGTAAGTGTTCATTTGTGTGTGTGTGTGTGTGTGTGTGTGTGTGTGTGTGCCGTGGAAGCTGCGATACATAGACAAGAAATGAGTGTGTGGAGGAGGGGGGTAGAGGAGGTGCAGGGTAATGTGTGTGTGTGTGTGTGTGTGTGTGTTGGAGCTCATGTACGTTTATATGTATTTGACTGTGCTTTCATATATGTGAAACTGCATGTTTGGTGCATATCTGTTATGCATGTGTGGGTGTATGTGTGAATGTGTGTCTTCATGTTTTACATTTATTTGCTTATTTATCATCATTGTTGTCTTATTTATTTATTACTATTATTATTATTATTATCATTACTACTACTTTTTTTATATCATAATTATTATTTATTTATTTATTTATGTAAGCTTATCTATTATTTATTTACCTTTTTTCTCAGGGCCTGACTAAGCGCGTTGGGTTACGCTGCTGGTCAGGCATCTGCTTGGCAGATGTGGTGTAGTGTGTATGGATTTGTCCGAACGCAGTGACGCCTCTTTGAGCTACTGAAACTGAAACTGAAACTGCACTGACTGTAAAAAGTCATCACAACAACACTCGACCAACTCTCGCTAACGTAGTTGGTATGTAGTTCTGTCATGATATTGACATTAGCATTGTGTCAGCACACAGTTATGAACACCACCATATATGATAACAATACTCAACCACTAACAGATCGGACGGACTTCTGACGTCAGTCAAAACACTGACGTCACGAAGCGGTTGTTGTTTTTTGTTTGTTTGTTTTTGTTTGTTTGGTATTTACTGGCACATCGATCAAATTGTGCCCGAGTTTGTTGATTTCTGGCTTCATTTCTTTATTCATGATACCTATTATGGTTGTTAATTTCTGGCTCCATCTCTTCGTACGAAATACTCCTTTTTGTTCTATTCATGTCAAAATTTTATTTTTTTAAGTAAATGATAAAAGCATGGCTAATTAGCTGGGGGCACGTGCTGTTATAGGTGTCTGTGCATCAGACTGCAACCAGAAACAGAAGCAAGCCCATACATAATAAACAGCGAGTTCTGGGAGCCGAAAATGAAGGGATGAATAAATGAAAGGAAAAGAAAAGAAAAAAAAATCGACCAGTATCGATGGAGCCAACAAAAGCAACAGCAAGACCCAGTCAGTACACGAGCCACAGGGTGGTCCTAAAAAAACCGGTCCAGCAGGTTAGCTCAACGGTATGGGGAGATCGGTGATATCGATTCTGACGGGTCTCCAATCTTTGTGGTGTATTGTTGTTGTTGTTGTAGTCCGCCATCCGTCATGCATGAAGCTAGTGGGCCTGCCTAGCCTGCCACCCACGTAAAGTGTTTCCTGTGCGAGCCATCTGAATGCCACGTGCTGACTGTCGACTGTATCCTCCAAAATCCGCGCTTGTCTCATCGACCACTGATGTGCAAGAAAAGAAGGTGATGAAGAAAGGAACTAGCAGAAGCAGAACAAAAACAAACAGCAGCAGCCGAAGAAGAAGAAGACTAAGAAGAAGAAGAAGTAGAAGAAAGAGATGAAGGCTAAGAAGAAGAAGACTAAGAAAAATAAGAAGAAGTAGAAGAAAAAGAAAAAGAAGAAGAAGAAGGAGAAGACGACGACGACGAAGGAGAAGAAGACTAAGAAGAAAAAGAAGAAGTAAAAGAAGAAGAAGAAGACGAAGAAGAAGTAGTAGTAGTAGAAGAAGAAGACGAAGGAGAAGAAGAAGAAGAAGGAGCGAGCAGCAGCAGCAGCAGAAGTAACAGAGCCTGGCAGAAGAAGTAAACGACTACTAGTAGTTTTTCTTTGCATACAGCACGCAGGACCAAAATCAGTTTTATGATAAGTTTAGGACATACTACGTAAAGGCTAGATATACTCATATGAAGTTTAGGTTCGACTTGATATGCTAATCAATGTGGAAAGGAGCATAGATGCGAAATAAAGAAAATGAAAATTGATGTCCAAAGCCATCTTATGGGCAGATTATTGTAACACTGTCCGAAGGAAATATTAACGTCGGGAGCGTAGCTTTTCATTACCATCTAAAGAGTTTAATGCTTACTTTCCTGTGTGTGTGTGTGTGTGTGTGTGTGTGTGTGTGTGTGTGTGTGTGTGTCTGTGAATTATTTGCGTGCATACTTTGACTTGTTTCCATTGTATGACGTCCTCCATCACTGGTGTTAAAATGGTTAAGACGTTCATCTGTGAATACAAAGAGTCCCTGAGGGTGTGGGTTCGAATCCCGCTCTCGCCTCTTCTCCAAACTTTGACTGAAAAATCAAACTGAGCGTCTAGTCATTGGGATGAGACGATAAACCGAGGTCCGGTGTGCAGCACGCACTTAACGCACTGACAAAGAGCCCATTGGTACACATGTATGCATGCACTCAAAGCCTAGCTTAGCGCACTGGATTATGCTGCCTAGCAGATGTGGTTTAGCTTGTATGGATTTGTCCGAACGCAGTGACGCCTCCTTGAGAAACTGAAACTGGTGTTACAGTTGTTACAATTGTACTGTAGTTTTGATCCCTCTAGTCCTTGGTGTTACAGTTGTTACAATTGAACTGTAGTTTTGATCCCTCCAGTCCTTGGTGTTACAGTTGTTACAATTGAACTGTAGTTTTCATCCCCCCAGTCCTTGGTGTTACAGTTGTTACAATTGAACTGTAGTTTTCACCCCCCCAGTCCTTGGTGTTACAGTTGTTACAATTGAACTGTAGTTTTCATCCCCCCAGTCCTTGGTGTTACAGTTGTTACAATTGAACTGTAGTTTTCATCCCTCCAGTCCTTGGTGTTACAGTTGTTACAATTGAACTGTAGTTTTCATCCCTCCAGTCCTTGGTGTTACAGTTGTTACAGTTGTACTGTAGTTTTCATCCCTCCAGTCCTTGGTGTTACAGTTGTTACAATTGAACTGTAGTTTTCATCCCCCCAGTCCTTGGTGTTACAGTTGTTACAGTTGTACTGTAGTTTTGATCCCTCCAGTCCTTGGTGTTACAGTTGTTACAATTGAACTGTAGTTTTGATCCCTCCAGTCCTTGGTGTTACAGTTGTTACAATTGAACTGTAGTTTTGATCCCTCCAGTCCTTGGTGTTACAGTTGTTACAATTGAACTGTAGTTTTCATCCCTCCAGTCCTTGGTGTTACAGTTGTTATAATTGTTACAATTGAACTGTAGTTTTCATCCCTCCAGTCCTTGGTGTTACAGTTGTTACAATTGTACTGTAGTTTTCATCCCCCCAGTCCTTGGTGTTACAGTTGTTACAGTTGTACTGTAGTTTTGATCCCTCCAGTCCTTGGTGTTACAGTTGTTACAATTGTACTGTAGTTTTCATCCCCCCAGTCCTTGGTGTTACAGTTGTTACAGTTGTACTGTAGTTTTCATCCCTCCAGTCCTTGGTGTTACAGTTGTTACAATTGAACTGTAGTTTTCATCCCTCCAGTCCTTGGTGTTACAGTTGTTACAGTTGTACTGTAGTTTTCATCCCCCCAGTCCTTGGTGTTACAGTTGTTACAATTGAACTGTAGTTTTCATCCCTCCAGTCCTTGGTGTTACAGTTGTTACAATTGAACTGTAGTTTTCATCCCTCCAGTCCTTGGTGTTACAGTTGTTACAATTGTACTGTAGTTTTCATCCCTCCAGTCCTTGGTGTTACAGTTGTTACAGTTGTACTGTAGTTTTCATCCCCCCAGTCCTTGGTGTTACAGTTGTTACAGTTGTACTGTAGTTTTCATCACCCCAGTCCTTGGTGTTACAGTTGTTACAATTGAACTGTAGTTTTCATCCCTCCACCCCTTGCTCCTGTGGGATCAGCACTATTCAACACGACGTATATATCCAACTCAGTCAGGATTGATTAAAAGAGGAATGTCTGTAGAAGTATGCTCACACAGAACATTGAAAGGAGTTGTGTCTTTTTATGCAAATCTAATTTATGCCGACGATATTGATGACCTAGCAGGAAAAGAAGAGGAGCTAGCTAGCTTAGTGGACCACCTTGTAAAACCTCTAGAGCCTATGGCATGCAGATCAGTGCAGAGAAGACCAAACTGATGACCAACAACACCAATGGCATCAGCACTGACATAAGAGTGGATGGCCAGAAGCTAGAAACTGTCCACAGCTTTAAATACCTGGCAGCAATTGTGACAGATGAGGGATCCAAACCTGAAGTACTCTCCAGGATTGCACAGGCGACTGCAGCGCTCACAAAACTGAGGTACATCTGGAACGACCGGAACATTGCACTCGGCTCA
The DNA here is from genome assembly GCF_041734735.1 of Babylonia areolata. Classification (NCBI taxonomy): domain Eukaryota; kingdom Metazoa; phylum Mollusca; class Gastropoda; order Neogastropoda; family Buccinidae; genus Babylonia; species Babylonia areolata. The sequence goes on along the minus strand of NC_134876.1, from coordinate 102,394,084 downwards.
AAGATCTGACTGATGCGTACCCTGGTGACATCAATACTCTTGTATGCATGTGAATCGTGGACCTTAACAGCTGAAATAGAAAAGAGAATACAGTCCACTGAGATGAGATGCTTTCGAAGACTCCTGGGCATCTCCTACAAAGATCATATCACGAACGAAGAAGTTCGAAACAGAATCAGGCAAGTCATGGGCCCTACGAAGACCTGTTGACCTTGGTCAAGAGACGCAAGCTCAAATGGTATGGCCATGTCATGAGATCATCAGGGCTTGCCAAGACATTCCTGCAGGGCACAGTGCAAGGGGGGAGAAAGAGAGGCAGACAGAGGAAGAGATGGGAGGACAACATTCCAGAATGGACGGGCTTGAGGTTGAGCGATACAATCAGGAGGTCAGAAAACCGAGAGGATTGGAGGGTGCTGGTTGCCAGATCACCTGTGGCGCCCCAACGGTCCACAAGACTACGGGACAGGTGAAGGTGAAGGTGAAACTAAATACGAGAGAGAGGGGGAGCGAGAGGGGGTTGGTGTAGGGAGAGAGACTGTCTTTCTCTCTCTTACTTTTGCTCTCTGTCACTCAGTCTCTCCCCGACGCTGTCTCTCTCACTCTCACAGTCTCACAGTCACTCCTCCTCCTCCGTCCCCAAGGGACACATAACCTTACAAGATGACATCACTGACAACAAAAAAAGAAAAAAAAAGAAAAGAAGAAGAAGAAGAAGAAGAAGAAGAAGAAAACAACAACAACAACAACAACAACAACAAAAAACCCACAAAAAAAAGAAGAATCGTCTACAGTAACCGCCACCATCCCCCTCTTCGTGATCATCAATATCGTCATCAGTGTCGTCATCAGTGTCGTCATCAACATCTCAGTTCATGAGACAGGGAGGGGAAATGGAGGGGTACGGGGTTGCCGCGCAGAATGGACAGGGACGGTCTCCATGTCATATCATCTGGACGATGCCACCGCCACCACCACCACCACCACCACCGCCACCACCACCACCGATCTTTGCCCATCCCGGACGACCTTCTAGACACGATGGACAGGTTCGTCATCCTACCTTTACTGCTGATCCTCTCCAGTGGAGGTCCTCTGTATGTCGTCATCACAGCCACTTCATCAGGATTCTTCTGACAGCTCCAAGAGCTCCCCGGCCGTTGCCACGGCAAAAGTCCCCCACCCCCTCCCCCCCCAGGAATGTGCCTGGAAAAGCGGATTCCATCAGAGGTGGCAGGCTCCCAGCCAGGCACCACAGACTGAAAATGATGGAGGGGATTATGTGGTCGATATAAACCTTGTTGTTGTTGTTGTTGTTGTTGCTTGGCTTGAGCCTGCCCGAAAACCGGGCAGCCAAACAACGTATAAACAGGTCGATCATAGCCTTCGTTTTAAAAAAAAATTATTATTATTAATTTTTGTTGTTGCTGCTGTTCTTTTGTGGATTTTTTTTCCTTTGAAACCGAGTCGAATGTAGGTTTTATGCCTTTAACTGGCTACCTATGGACAAAGAATATCTGGAGATGTTATGCTGGTCAGTGTTGTTTTGACCGATTTTAGCTTCGACTGTACTGTATTGTACTGTATTCTACTATGTTGTATTGTATTGTACTGTATTGTATTGTATTGTACTGTATTCTACTATGTTGTATTGTATTGTATTGTATTGTACTGTATTGTATTGTACTGTATTCTACTATGTTGTATTGTATTGTACTGTATTGTATTGTATTGTACTGTATTGTATTGTATTGTACTGTATTCTACTACGTTGTATTGTATTGTACTGTATTGTATTGTATTGTACTGTATTCTACTATGTTGTATTGTATTGTACTGTATTGTATTGTATTGTACTGTATTCTACTACGTTGTATTGTATTGTACTGTATTGTATTGTATTGTATTGTACTGTATTCTACTATGTTGTATTGTATTGTATTGTATTGTACTGTATTCTACTATGTTGTATTGTATTGTATTGTACTGTATTCTAATATGTTGTATTGTATTGTATTGTACTGTATTCTACTATGTTGTATTGTATTGTACTGTATTGTATTGTATTGTACTGTATTCTACTATGTTGTATTGTATTGTACTGTATTGTATTGTATTGTACTGTATTCTACTATGTTGTATTGTATTGTACTGTATTCTACTATGTTGTATTGTACTGTATTGTATTGTACTGTATTCTACTATGTTGTATTGCATCTTGTTGCACTGTGCTGCAGTTTCTTTGAAATCAAGTCGAATGTCGGTTTTACGCCTTTGACTGGCTGTCTATGGACAAAGAATATTTGCGATGTAATGATGGTCCATGTCGTTTTGATCGGTTTTGGCTTCGCCTGTATTGTATTGCATTGTATTGTATTGTGTTGTTTTGTATTGTATTGTATGTACTGTAGTTTCTTTTATCACATTAGATTTTCTGTGTGAAATTCGAGCTGCTCTCCACAGCACGGGTAGAGCGCGTCGCCAAAATTCAGCGTCACCTCCACCTCCGCACGGTGTGTGTGTGTGTGTGTGTGTGTGTGTGTGTGTGTGTGTGTGTGTGTGTGTGTGTGCACGAGCATGAACAATAAAGGGATAATCATAAGAATATATATATTTTTAAAATCAGTATTTGATTACTTTTTGTCCCAACATATTTCGCTGTGAAAACCACTCCCCATGCATCAGCACCCCACCCACCTTTTCCTGTGTGTTCATGTTTCTTTTGTTTTTTCCCATCATGGTGGGTTTTTCTGTAGAATTTTGCCAGAGACAAACATTTTTAATGCCGTGGGTTCTCTTACGTGCGCTGGCCGGGCTAAGTGCAAGCTGCATACAGGGCCTCGATCAGTTTGTACGGTCTCATCATGATCGCCAGCATCCAGACCGTCACTCTGTGCCGTCCGTCGTGTGGAGGGCGAGTAAAATGACAAGAAGAAGAAGAACAACAAGAAGAAGAAGAAGAAGAAGAACAAGAACAAGAAGAAGAACAAGAAGAAGAACAAGAACAAGAACAAGAACAAGAACAAGAAGAAGAACAAGAACAAGAACAAGAACAAGAACAAGAAGAACAAGAAGAAGAACAAGAACAAGAACAAGAACAAGAAGAAGAACAAGAACAAGAACAAGAAGAAGAACAAGAAGAAGAACAAGAACAAGAACAAGAACAAGAACAAGAAGAAGAAGAAGAAGAAGAACAAGAAGAAGAAGAAGAAGAAGAACAAGAACAAGAACAAGAAGAAGAAGAAGAACAAGAACAAGAACAAGAACAAGAAGAAGAACAAGAACAAGAAGAAGAACAAGAAGAAGAACAAGAACAAGAAGAACAAGAACAAGAAGAAGAACAAGAAAGAGGAAAACAAAAACACTGAAGAGCAAGAAGGAAAATACAAGACAAGAAAAACAAGAATTTTGTGTGTGTGTGTGTGTGTGTGTGTGTGTGTGTGTGTGTGTGTGTGTGTGTGTGTGTGTGTGTGTGTGTGTGTGTGTGTGTGTTTGTTGTTTTGTTTTTTGTCCATTTCTTGATAGTGTTTTAAAACCGTATATGGTAAATTATCACTCAGTGTTCGTAGAATACGTCGAACAACAAACTTCACATGAACAGAATAGGCCTACTAATCCATTCCCAGTGCATAATTATTTTGTTTCTCTTAACTGACTCCAGAAATGATTGATTGTCCACACCGGGACGGCATCATGACTGTTTGCTACTTCAGGCTTTGATTCTAATCAGACTCACGGGTTTATCAGTGGTCGAAAAAAGGTCCGGCAGATGCTCGCGAGATCTGGCAGTTCAGGTTTTGTATGAGGGACTGTAAGCCGTCTACGGACGTATAAATAGATGATTAACTAAAAAAAAAAAAAAAAAAAAAAAAAGAAAAGAAGAAGTCTATTTAAGTCCGTGACTGTAGGCCCACGCTTTCTGGCAATCCCGCCCCTGGAGGGAAGGTGGGGGAAAGCGTGAGCTAACTGGGGCTATGAACACTATAAGTACAGATCGATTCTACTGACTGTTGTCGGCGAATCAGTTGGTTACTTTCAGTTACGGTCGACAGGGTTGCAAACAAATAGGGATTTTACAAAGTCTCTGGAACTGAAGAACAGAGAAACAAAATCATAAGTGGCTGCTGTAATGTATCGTATGTTGTCCGTCTGCTTAAGTCATGTAGGTCTACATGTGAGTGGGTGTATACCTTTCACGTCATGGAAATATAGCGTATATGTAAATAGGTATATACCTTTCATTTCCACATAATGTACGTATGTATACCTATATACCTTTCATTTTATGGAAATAGGCTATAACCTTTGTGTACTGAGTAAGAACATACATGTACCTTTAATTTCATTGAAATAGGCTATAACCTTTGTGTAAGTAAGAACATACATGTACCTTTACTTTCATTGAAATAGGCTATAACCTTTGTGTAAGTAAGAACATACATGTACCTTTAATTTCATTGAAATAGGCTATAACCTTTGTGTAAGTAAGAACATACATGTACCTTTACTTTCATTGAAATAGGCTATAACCTTTGTGTAAGTAAGAACATACATGTACCTTTACTTTCATGGAAATAGGCTATAACCTTTGTGTAAGTAAGAACATACATGTACCTTTACTTTCATGGAAATAGGCTATAACCTTTGTGTAAGTAAGAACATACATGTACCTTTACTTTCATTGAAATAGGCTATAACCTTTGTGTAAGTAAGAACATACATGTACCTTTACTTTCATTGAAATAGGCTATAACCTTTGTGTAAGTAAGAACATACATGTACCTTTACTTTCATGGAAATAGGCTATAACCTTTGTGTAAGTAAGAACATACATGTACCTTTACTTTCATGGAAATAGGCTATAACCTTTGTGTAAGTAAGAACATACATGTACCTTTACTTTCATAGAAATAGGCTATAACCTTTGTGTAAGTAAGAACATACATGTACCTTTACTTTCATGGAAATAGGCTATAACCTTTGTGTAAGTAAGAACATACATGTACCTTTACTTTCATTGAAATAGGCTATAACCTTTGTGTAAGTAAGAACATACATGTACCTTTACTTTCATGGAAATAGGCTATAACCTTTGTGTAAGTAAGAACATACATGTACCTTTACTTTCATTGAAATAGGCTATAACCTTTGTGTAAGTAAGAACATACATGTACCTTTACTTTCATGGAAATAGGCTATAACCTTTGTGTAAGTAAGAACATACATGTACCTTTACTTTCATTGAAATAGGCTATAACCTTTGTGTAAGTAAGAACATACATGTACCTTTACTTTCATGGAAATAGGCTATAACCTTTGTGTAAGTAAGAACATACATGTACCTTTACTTTCATTGAAATAGGCTATAACCTTTGTGTAAGTAAGAACATACATGTACCTTTCCTTTCATGGAAATAGGCTATAACCTTTGTGTAAGTAAGAACATACATGTACCTTTACTTTCATAGAAATAGGCTATAACCTTTGTGTAAGTAAGAACATACATGTACCTTTACTTTCATGGAAATAGGCTATAACCTTTGTGTAAGTAAGAACATACATGTACCTTTACTTTCATGGAAATAGGCTATAACCTTTGTGTAAGTAAGAACATACATGTACCTTTACTTTCATTGAAATAGGCTATAACCTTTGTGTAAGTAAGAACATACATGTACCTTTACTTTCATGGAAATAGGCTATAACCTTTGTGTAAGTAAGAACATACATGTACCTTTACTTTCATTGAAATAGGCTATAACCTTTGTGTAAGTAAGAACATACATGTACCTTTACTTTCATGGAAATAGGCTATAACCTTTGTGTAAGTAAGAACATACATGTACCTTTACTTTCATTGAAATAGGCTATAACCTTTGTGTAAGTAAGAACATACATGTACCTTTACTTTCATGGAAATAGGCTATAACCTTTGTGTAAGTAAGAACATACATGTACCTTTACTTTCATTGAAATAGGCTATAACCTTTGTGTAAGTAAGAACATACATGTACCTTTCCTTTCATGGAAATAGGCTATAACCTTTGTGTAAGTAAGAACATACATGTACCTTTACTTTCATTGAAATAGGCTATAACCTTTGTGTAAGTAAGAACATACATGTACCTTTACTTTCATGGAAATAGGCTATAACCTTTGTGTAAGTAAGAACATACATGTACCTTTACTTTCGTTGAAATAGGCTATAACCTTTGTGTAAGTAAGAACATACATGTACCTTTACTTTCATTGAAATAGGCTATAACCTTTGTGTAAGTAAGAACATACATGTACCTTTACTTTCATGGAAATAGGCTATAACCTTTGTGTAAGTAAGAACATACATGTACCTTTACTTTCATTGAAATAGGCTATAACCTTTGTGTAAGTAAGAACATACATGTACCTTTACTTTCATGGAAATAGGCTATAACCTTTGTGTAAGTAAGAACATACATGTACCTTTACTTTCATTGAAATAGGCTATAACCTTTGTGTAAGTAAGAACATACATGTACCTTTACTTTCATTGAAATAGGCTATAACCTTTGTGTAAGTAAGAACATACATGTACCTTTTTTCATGGAAATAGGCTATAACCTTTGTGTAAGTAAGAACATACATGTACCTTTACTTTCATTGAAATAGGCTATAACCTTTGTGTAAGTAAGAACATACATGTACCTTTACTTTCATGGAAATAGGCTATAACCTTTGTGTAAGTAAGAACATACATGTACCTTTACTTTCATTGAAATAGGCTATAACCTTTGTGTAAGTAAGAACATACATGTACCTTTACTTTCATTGAAATAGGCTATACCCTTTGTGTAAGTAAGAACATACATGTACCTTTACTTTCATGGAAATAGGCTATACCCTTTGTGTAAGTAAGAACATACATGTACCTTTACTTTCATTGAAATAGGCTATAACCTTTGTGTAAGTAAGAACATACATGTACCTTTACTTTCATTGAAATAGGCTATAACCGTTGTGTAAGTAAGAACATACATGTACCTTTACTTTCATGGAAATAGGCTATAACCTTTGTGTAAGTAAGAACATACATGTACCTTTACTTTCATGGAAATAGGCTATAACCTTTGTGTAAGTAAGAACATACATGTACCTTTACTTTCATTGAAATAGGCTATAACCTTTGTGTAAGTAAGAACATACATGTACCTTTACTTTCATTGAAATAGGCTATAACCTTTGTGTAAGTAAGAACATACATGTACCTTTACTTTCATGGAAATAGGCTATAACCTTTGTGTAAGTAAGAACATACATGTACCTTTACTTTCATTGAAATAGGCTATAACCTTTGTGTAAGTAAGAACATACATGTACCTTTACTTTCATTGAAATAGGCTATACCCTTTGTGTAAGTAAGAACATACATGTACCTTTACTTTCATTGAAATAGGCTATAACCTTTGTGTAAGTAAGAACATACATGTACCTTTACTTTCATGGAAATAGGCTATAACCTTTGTGTAAGTAAGAACATACATGTACCTTTACTTTCATTGAAATAGGCTATAACCTTTGTGTAAGTAAGAACATACATGTACCTTTACTTTCATTGAAATAGGCTATAACCTTTGTGTAAGTAAGAACATACATGTACCTTTACTTTCATGGAAATAGGCTATAACCTTTGTGTAAGTAAGAACATACATGTACCTTTACTTTCATGGAAATAGGCTATAACCTTTGTGTAAGTAAGAACATACATGTACCTTTACTTTCATTGAAATAGGCTATAACCTTTGTGTAAGTAAGAACATACATGTACCTTTACTTTCATTGAAATAGGCTATAACCTTTGTGTAAGTAAGAACATACATGTACCTTTACTTTCATTGAAATAGGCTATAACCTTTGTGTAAGTAAGAACATACATGTACCTTTACTTTCATGGAAATAGGCTATAACCTTTGTGTAAGTAAGAACATACATGTACCTTTACTTTCATGGAAATATAACCGTCCGAGAAGGGGAATGAAAACTCTGAAGTTGAAAACGACAACAGCAACAATCGGCCAGAACAGCTGAAAACGACAACAGCAACAATCGGCCAGAACAGTTGAAAACGACAACAGCAACAATCGGCCAGAACAGCTGAAAACGACAACAGCAACAATCGGCCAGAACAGTTGAAAACGACAACAGCAACAATCGGCCAGAACAGTTGAAAACGACAACAGCAACAATCGGCCAGAACAGCTGAAAACGACAACAGCAACAATCGGCCAGAACAGCTGAAAACGACAACAGCAACAACGGTTTTGAAGCTGAAAACGACAACAGCAACAATCGGCCAGAACAGCTGAAAACGACAACAGCAACAATCGGCCAGAACAGTTGAAAACGACAACAGCAACAATCGGCCAGAACAGTTGAAAACGACAACAGCAACAATCGGCCAGAACAGTTGAAAACGACAACAGCAACAACGGTTTTGAAGCTGAAAACGACAACAGCAACAATCGGCCAGAACAGCTGAAAACGACAACAGCAACAATCGGCCAGAACAGTTGAAAACAACAGCAACAATCGGCCAGAACAGCTGAAAACGACAACAGCAACAATCGGCCAGAACAGTTGAAAACAACAGCAACAATCGGCCAGAACAGCTGAAAACGACAACAGCAACAATCGGCCAGAACAGCTGAAAACGACAACAGCAACAATCGGCCAGAACAGTTGAAAACAACAGCAACAATCGGCTGGAGCAGAAAGAAAAGAAAGGCAGAAAGACTGAAAAACCCCCCAAAACCCCCAAAAAACCGAACGCAAAAAAGTAAAAGAGATAACAAAAAGAAAGGAAAAAAGTGAAGAAGGAAAGAGACGGAGGCTTGCACTGTAATATTCAATATTGTTAGCCAGTGATTGTCCTTAAAGCTTGTTCAACTCCTGGTAAGTGATTGTCCTTAAAGCTTGTTAAACTCATGGTAAGTGATTGTCCTTAAAGCTTGTTCAACTCCTGGTAAGTGATTGTCCTTAAAGCTTGTTCAACTCCTGGTAAGTGATTGTCCTTAAAGCTTGTTCAACTCCTGGTAAGTGATTGTCCTTAAAGTTTGTTAAACTCCTGGTAAGTGATTGTCCTTAAAGCTTGTTAAACTCATGGTAAGTGAATTGTCCTTAAAGCTTGTTAAACTCATGGTAAGTGATTGTCCTTAAAGCTTGTTAAACTCCTGGTAAGTGATTGTCCTTAAAGCTTGTTAAACTCATGGTAAGTGATTGTCCTTAAAGCTTGTTAAACTCATGGTAAGTGATTGTCCTTAAAGTTTGTTAAACTCCTAGTAAGTGATTGTCCTTAAAGCTTGTTAAACTCATGGTAAGTGAATTGTCCTTAAAGCTTGTTAAACTCATGGTAAGTGATTGTCCTTAAAGCTTGTTAAACTCCTGGTAAGTGATTGTCCTTAAAGCTTGTTAAACTCATGGTAAGTGAATTGTCCTTAAAGCTTGTTAAACTCATGGTAAGTGATTGTCCTTCAAGCTTGTTAAACTCATGGTAAGTGAATTGTCCTTAAAGCTTGTTAAACTCCTGGTAAGTGAATTGTCCTGAAAGCTTGTTCAACTCCTGGTAAGTGATTGTCCTTAAAGCTTGTTAAACTCCTGGTAAGTGATTGTCATTAAAGCTTGTTAAACTCCTGGTAAGTGATTGTCCTTAAAGCTTGTTAAACTCATGGTAAATGAATTGTCCTTAAAGCTTGTTAAACTCATGGTAAGTGATTGTCCTTAAAGCTTGTTAAACTCATGGTAAGTGATTTGTCCTTAAAGCTTGTTCAACTCCTGGTAAGTGATTGTCCTTAAAGCTTGTTAAACTCATGGTAAGTGATTGTCCTTAAAGCTTGTTGAACTCATGGTAAGTGATTGTCCTTAAAGCTTGTTAAACTCATGGTAAGTGAATTGTCCTTAAAGCTTGTTCAACTCCTGGTAAGTGATTGTCCTTAAAGCTTGTTCAACTCATGGTAAGTGAATTGTCCTTAAAGCTTGTTAAACTCATGGTAAGTGATTGTCCTAAAAAGCTTGTTAAACTCATGGTAAGTGATTTTCCTTAAAGCTTGTTAAACTCATGTAAGTGAATTGTCCTTAAAGCTTGTTAAACTCATGGTAAGTGATTGTCCTTAAAGCTTGTTAAACTCATGGTAAGTGATTGTCCTTAAAGCTTGTTAAACTCCTGGTAAGTGATTGTCCTTAAAGCTTGTTAAACTCCTGGTAAGTGAATTGTCCTTAAAGCTTGTTAAACTCATGGTAAGTGATTGTCCTTCAAGCTTGTTAAACTCATGGTAAGTGATTGTCCTTAAATCTTGTTAAACTCATGGTAAGTGAATTGTCCTTAAAGCTTGTTCAACTCCTGGTAAGTGAATTGTCCTTAAAGCTTGTTAAACTCCTGGTAAGTGATTGTCATTAAAGCTTGTTAAACTCCTGGTAAGTGATTGTCCTTAAAGCTTGTTAAACTCCTGGTAAGTGAATTGTCCTTAAAGCTTGTTAAACTCATGGTAAGTGAATTGTCCTTAAAGCTTGTTAAACTCATGGTAAGTGATTGTCATTAAAGCTTGTTAAACTCCTGGTAAGTGATTGTCCTTAAAGCTTGTTAAACTCCTGGTAAGTGAATTGTCCTTAAAGCTTGTTCAACTCCTGGTAAGTGATCGTCCTTAAAGCTTGTTCAACTCATGGTAAGTGATTGTCATTAAAGCTTGCTAAACTCCTGGTAAGTGATTGTCCTTAAAGCTTGTTAAACTCATGGTAAGTGATTTGTCCTTAAAGATTGTTCAACTCCTGGCAAGTGATTGTCCTTAAAGCTTGTTAAACTCCTGGTAAGTGAATTGTCCTTAAAGCTTGTTAAACTCCTGGTAAATGAATTGTCCTTAAAGCTTGTTAAACTCATGGTAAGTGAATTGTCCTTAAAGCTTGTTAAACTCATGGTAAGTGATTGTCCTTAAAGTTTGTTAAACTCCTGGTAAGTGATTGTCCTTAAAGCTTGTTAAACTCATGGTAAGTGAATTGTCCTTAAAGCTTGTTAAACTCATGGTAAGTGATTGTCCTTAAAGCTTGTTAAACTCCTGGTAAGTGATTGTCCTTAAAGCTTGTTAAACTCATGGTAAGTGAATTGTCCTTAAAGCTTGTTAAACTCATGGTAAGTGATTGTCCTTCAAGCTTGTTAAACTCATGGTAAGTGAATTGTCCTTAAAGCTTGTTAAACTCCTGGTAAGTGAATTGTCCTGAAAGCTTGTTCAACTCCTGGTAAGTGATTGTCCTTAAAGCTTGTTAAACTCCTGGTAAGTGATTGTCATTAAAGCTTGTTAAACTCCTGGTAAGTGATTGTCCTTAAAGCTTGTTAAACTCATGGTAAATGAATTGTCCTTAAAGCTTGTTAAACTCATGGTAAGTGATTGTCCTTAAAGCTTGTTAAACTCATGGTAAGTGATTTGTCCTTAAAGCTTGTTCAACTCCTGGTAAGTGATTGTCCTTAAAGCTTGTTAAACTCATGGTAAGTGATTGTCCTTAAAGCTTGTTGAACTCATGGTAAGTGATTGTCCTTAAAGCTTGTTAAACTCATGGTAAGTGAATTGTCCTTAAAGCTTGTTCAACTCCTGGTAAGTGATTGTCCTTAAAGCTTGTTCAACTCATGGTAAGTGAATTGTCCTTAAAGCTTGTTAAACTCATGGTAAGTGATTGTCCTAAAAAGCTTGTTAAACTCATGGTAAGTGATTTTCCTTAAAGCTTGTTAAACTCATGTAAGTGAATTGTCCTTAAAGCTTGTTAAACTCATGGTAAGTGATTGTCCTTAAAGCTTGTTAAACTCATGGTAAGTGATTGTCCTTAAAGCTTGTTAAACTCCTGGTAAGTGATTGTCCTTAAAGCTTGTTAAACTCATGGTAAGTGATTGTCCTTAAAGCTTGTTAAACTCATGGTAAGTGATTGTCCTTCAAGCTTGTTCAACTCATGGTAAGTGATTGTCCTTAAAGCTTGTTCAACTCATGGTAAGTGAATTGTCCTTAAAGCTTGTTCAACTCCTGGTAAGTGATTGTCCTTAAAGCTTGTTAAACTCCTGGTAAGTGATTGTCATTAAAGCTTGTTCAACTCCTGGTAAGTGATTGTCCTTAAAGCTTGTTAAACTCCTGGTAAGTGAATTGTCCTTAAAGCTTGTTAAACTCATGGTAAATGAATTGTCCTTAAAGCTTGTTAAACTCATGGTAAGTGATTGTCCTTAAAGCTTGTTAAACTCATGGTAAGTGATTGTCATTAAAGCTTGTTAAACTCATGGTAAGTGATTGTCCTTAAAGCTTGTTAAACTCATGGTAAGTGATTTGTCCTTAAAGCTTGTTAAACTCCTGGTAAGTGAATTGTCCTTAAAGCTTGTTCAACTCCTGGTAAGTGAATTGTCCTTAAAGCTTGTTCAACTCCTGGTAAGTGATTGTCCTTAAAGCTTGTTAAACTCCTGGTAAGTGATTGTCCTTAAAGCTTGTTAAACTCCTGGTAAGTGAATTGTCCTTAAAGCTTGTTCAACTCCTGGTAAGTGATTGTCCTTAAAGCTTGTTCAACTCATGGTAAGTGATTGTCATTAAAGCTTGTTAAACTCATGGTAAGTGATTGTCCTTAAAGCTTGTTAAACTCATGGTAAGTGATTTGTCCTTAAAGATTGTTCAACTCCTGGCAAGTGATTGTCCTTAAAGCTTGTTAAACTCCTGGTAAGTGAATTGTCCTTAAAGCTTGTTAAACTCCTGGTAAATGAATTGTCCTTAAAGCTTCTTCAACTCATGGTAAGTGAATTGTCCTTAAAGCTTGTTCAACTCCTGGTAAGTGAATTGTCCTTAAAGCTTGTTAAACTCATGGTAAGTGATTGTCCTTAAAGCTTGTACAACTCCTGGTAAGTGATTGTCCTTAAAGCTTGTTAAACTCATGGTAAGTGATTGTCCTTAAAGCTTGTTCAACTCCTGGTAAGTGATTGTCCTTAAAGCTTGTTCAACTCATGGTAAGTGAATTGTCCTTAAAGCTTGTTAAACTCATGGTAATTGATTGTCCTTAAAGCTTGTTAAACTCCTGGTAAGTGATTGTCCTTCAAGCTTGTTAAACTCATGGTAAGTGATTGTCCTTAAAGCTTGTTAAACTCATGGTAAGTGAATTGTCCTTAAAGCTTGTTCAACTCCTGGTAAGTGATTGACCTTAAAGCTTGTTCAACTCCTGGTAAGTGATTGTCCTTAAAGCTTGTTAAACTCCTGGTAAGTGATTGTCCTTAAAGCTTGTTAAACTCCTGGTAAGTGAATTGTCCTTAAAGCTTATTAAACTCATGGTAAGTGATTTGTCCTTAAAGCTTGTTAAACTCATGGTAAGTGAATTGTCCTTAAAGCTTGTTCAACTCATGGTAAGTGAATTGTCCTTAAAGCTTGTTCAACTCATGGTAAGTGATTGTCATTAAAGCTTGTTAAACTCATGGTAAGTGATTGTCCTTAAAGCTTGTTAAACTCCTGGTAAGTGAATTGTCCTTAAAGCTTGTTAAACTACTGGTAAGTGAATTGTCCCTTAAAGCTTGTTGAACTCCTGGTAAGTGATTGTCCTTAAAGCTTGTTCAACTCATGGTAATTGATTGTCCTTAAAGCCTGTTAAACTCATGGTAAGTGATTTGTCCTTAAAGCTTGTTCAACTCATGGTAAGTGATTGTCCTTAAAGCTTGTTCAACTCATGGTAAGTGATTGTCCTTAAAGCTTGTTAAACTCATGGTAAGTGATTGTCCTTAAAGCTTGTTAAACTCATGGTAAGTGATTGTCCTTAAAGCTTGTTCAACTCATGGTAAGTGATTGTCCTTAAAGCTTGTTCAACTCCTGGTAAGTGATTGTCCTTAAAGCTTGTTAAACTCCTGGTAAGTGATTGTCCTTAAAGCTTGTTAAACTCATGGTAAGTGAATTGTCCTTAAAGCTTGTTAAACTCATGGTAAGTGATTGTCCTTAAAGCTTGTTAAACTCCTGGTAAGTGATTGTCCTTAAAGTTTGTTAAACTCATGGTAAGTGAATTGTCCTTAAAGCTTGTTAAACTCATGGTAAGTGATTGTCCTTCAAGCTTGTTAAACTCATGGTAAGTGAATTGTCCTTAAAGCTTGTTAAACTCCTGGTAAGTGAATTGTCCTGAAAGCTTGTTCAACTCCTGGTAAGTGATTGTCCTTAAAGCTTGTTAAACTCCTGGTAAGTGATTGTCATTAAAGCTTGTTAAACTCCTGGTAAGTGATTGTCCTTAAAGCTTGTTAAACTCATGGTAAATGAATTGTCCTTAAAGCTTGTTAAACTCATGGTAAGTGATTGTCCTTAAAGCTTGTTAAACTCATGGTAAGTGATTTGTCCTTAAAGCTTGTTCAACTCCTGGTAAGTGATTGTCCTTAAAGCTTGTTAAACTCATGGTAAGTGATTGTCCTTAAAGCTTGTTCAACTCATGGTAAGTGATTGTCCTTAAAGCTTGTTAAACTCATGGTAAGTGAATTGTCCTTAAAGCTTGTTCAACTCCTGGTAAGTGATTGTCCTTAAAGCTTGTTCAACTCATGGTAAGTGATTGTCCTTAAAGCTTGTTAAACTCATGGTAAGTGATTGTCCTAAAAAGCTTGTTAAACTCATGGTAAGTGATTGTCCTTAAAGCTCGTTAAACTCATGTAAGTGAATTGTCCTTAAAGCTTGTTAAACTCCTGGTAAGTGATTGTCCTTAAAGCTTATTCAACTCCTGGTAAGTGATTTGTCCTTAAAGCTTGTTAAACTCCTGGTAAGTGAATTGTCCTCAGTAAAGCTAGTTAAACTCATGGTAAGTGATTGTCCTTAAAGCTTGTTAAACTCCTGGTAAGTGAATTGTCCTTAAAGCTTGTTAAACTCCTGGTAAGTGATTGTCCTTAAAGCTTGTTAAACTCCTGGTAAGTGAATTGTCCTTAAAGCTTGTTAAACTCCTGGTAAGTGATTGTCCTTAAAGCTTGTTAAACTCATGGTAAGTGAATTGTCCTTAAAGCTTGTTAAACTCATGGTAAGTGATTGTCATTAAAGCTTGTTAAACTCATGGTAAGTGAATTGTCCTTAAAGCTTGTTAAACTCATGGTAAGTGATTGTCATTAAAGCTTGTTAAACTCATGGTAAGTGATTGTCATTAAAGCTTGTTAAACTCATGGTAAGTGAAAAACAACTGCAAGGCCATGACTGACTGGCTACCGCATGACAATGGTTTCGGTTTGAAACATTCAAACCCTTTGCCCATAGAAAGTGCATGCACACGCATATATTGCCTACTGACCGGACTGAAAATGTTTGTGCACAAAGAATCCCTTCAAATATTTCCGTCCATTTTTTATGACCACCCCACGTTTTCTATATGATCATTGCTACTGGGTTGATCGACCACCATCCGATTCTTGTAGGTGTTGTATTGCCGGCAGTCGTCATCGCCATCACGATCATCATCCGAGTGTATACACACACACACACACACACAGACACAGACACAGACACACACATACACACACACACATATATATATATATATATATATATTGAGAGAGAGAGAGAGAGAGAGAGAGCCAGAGAGATTATTATTATCATTTTTATTAGTATCATTAGTATGCTTTTTGGTGTTTTACATTTCTTTTTTTCACTCAGTTTCTCTTTCTAATAATTTCCCCTTTACCTTTACTAGTTAGTATCATATCATTATTCTCGATGTCACGCATATAGTTGTTATTGCTCAGTGCTGCAATTGCAGCTGTTGTTATGATGATGGCCACCGTTTTGCTGTTATTCAGTTATTGGGGCAATATCATCACGGCACTTTCCCAACATCACTTCCAAAGCGGCTGCAGTGTCTTCGCCCTCGTCATATACAAAAGTCGATCCTCGGCCAACACACATAAACTGGTACGAAGATCCCCGGAGGGGAGGAGGGTGCCGCGTATATTTGGCACCACCTATCCTGCTCGGTCAAAGTATTCCCCGCAAACAATGCACTGGCAATCGCGCACTTGTTCCCAAGCAACTTCTCCCCTGACGTATCTCTAATTGATTAGGTCCATTGGCAGTACCCAGACCGATTTCTTTTCATTTCCTTTGCCCGCTGGTAGATATCGATCACGAAAAGGGGGGCTGGGAGGGTTTGGAGGGAGGGTGAGAAACTGGGTGGTTCTGAGAGGCTACCGTTGAAGAGTGACGTCAGTGGCAGCCATTTTTGCTTCTCTGGCAATCGATAGAAAGCTCGCTCGCTGAGAACTGAACGAGAAAACTTGCTCCTCTGTCCGCAGCGTGCGCAGTTGCCCCACAGTTGTTTGCGGGGAGCAGACGGCGTGCACAGAACGGAACTGTTTACTAGCACAGAGTTACTGCAGAGACTAAAACACGTGTTTTAATAAAAACAACAACCCTGAATATTTTGATCCCGATCTATAGAGCAGCCCTCGGAAAAAAACAGACCCATTGTTTATTCCTACCACCCCCGAAACCGAGTGTTTGAAAACAAGCAAACCAATCCTCCGCGCCTGAACGAGTCACAGAACAACACAGCGCCAGCAGCAGAGCGGCAGGCAGAAATGTCCAACCGACCCGGGAGTGCCCAGTCGAGGAATGCTTGGGTTTCCAGCTACGGGAACGATGGAATCCGGGACGACCCGGACCTGGACAGTATGGGCGGTGAGCAGACGAGGAGCTCGGCTAGCACGAGCAACGTTGTAGCAGGCAGCAAGGCCAAGGGGAAGGGGCCTGGGAACTTCTTCACCGCCATTGGGAGAGGCGTCCGATGTAAGTTTTTGTTGTGTGTGTGGGCTGAGTGGAATTCTTCAGTAAACTTTTGACGCGCTTTTTGTGCGCTGTGTAGTGTGAGACTACAAACTTTTTTCTCAACATGTCAAAAGATTTTTAAAGATTCGCAGGTTGTAACATTCGCAAGTTGGAGGAATTAAGCTGCATGTTCTTATACTCTTAAAGTGTGTGTGTTATCTGTTTAAACTTAAGGTGCATTGTTATTTAGCCGCAGCTGAGCGAGATTGACCCAGATAAACAAGCATGACTTTTGAAACTCAGTTACCAGTATTATATGAAAGAAACGAAATCTCTCTCTCTCTCTCTCTCTCTCTCTCTCTCTCTGTGAGCCCTATAAATATAAAGCACGGGGACTGGATGAAAAGACAATATAGTCCCACAAAGCCCAGAGGAACTTGACCTAATAAATCACCATAGGTCGTTAAACTCAACTCTATGACAGTGGAAAAAACAGCACCCAAGTGCATTCAATATCCCATTGAAATAATTTATTATAATTTTTGTTTGTTTTGTGTTGCTTACTCTGAACATACAAACTGTCTACTTACACAACAGTCTATTGTGTTGAATAGACCCTTTTTATGGCTGAGGGGGGAAAAAGCATACCTCATAAATAAAGAGTTTGCC
>NC_134876.1:102359167-102374167 GCF_041734735.1 Babylonia areolata | reverse complement strand
TGTGTGTGTTCTTTTTGGACAGACCCCCCCACCCTCCCCTAATAATAGAAAAAGAAAAAAAGAAGGGGGTGGAGTTTAGGAGGAATGTGTGTGTGTGTGTGTGTGTGTGTGTGTGTGTGTGTGTGTGTGTGTGTGTGTGTGTTGGAATTATGCATGATGCATGCAGTTTGATATGAAACCTTTTACTGGTTAAATGTATTCATGTATTTATAAATGTATTCATGTATGTATAAATGTATTCATGTATGTATAAATGTATTCATGTATGTATACATGTATTCATGTATTGATAAATGTATTCAATGTGTTCAATCCCCTACAGCGCTGTGGGCCACGCGACAGACGGAGGAGACGAAAACCAACCGGGAACTGTATGTGAAGACCACGCTGAGAGAGCTGATCATCTACATCGTCTTTCTCATTGTCATCTGTGTCAGTAAGTGGACACCACAGGCAACCAGTCCTCCTATCAACCAACCAACCAGCAAAGCAAGCAAGCAAACCAGCAACCAGCCAACTACCAGCTAGCTCATCCAACCAACCAAACAGCCAGCAAAAATCAAGAATTTTTGTTTTTCTTCTTTCTTTTTTCCATCTACATGTATTCTGGATTGTCATAATGAATTTATATACAAAATAAAATGGTGGTGGACCCAAGAAAGTATGGGACACACACACACACACACACACACACACACACACACACACACACACACACACACACACACACACACACACTCACACACACACACACAGAATCATGAAAATTTTAATCATTTCTTCCTTGTTGGCGCATGGAGGGTAGACATTAGCAGTGTATGTATTGCTTTAATTGTAGGAAACATTGAAATATCAACTGAGCATATTTGTTTGGTCATTCAACAAGCAATATAGTTAAAGTAATCTCAGCAGTCATTGTAGCATATGGTATTGGTGATAAAATTAAGATAAGAACATGTCACATGACAATCTTTCCAATCTTTATGGATTTTCCAAGCTTTATGGATTTTCCAGTCTTTATGAATTTTCCAAGCGTTACGGATTTTCCAGTCTTTATGAATTTTCCAAGCTTTACGGATTTTCCAGTCTTTATGAATTTTCCAAGTTTTATGGATTTTCCAGTCTTTATGAATTTTCCAAGCTTTACGGATTTTCCAGTCTTTATGAATTTTCCAAGCTTTATGGATTTTCCAGTCTTTATGAATTTTCCAAGCTTTACGGATTTTCCAGTCTTTATGAATTTTCCAAGCTTTATGGATTTTCCAGTCTTTATGAATTTTCCAAGCTTTACAGATTTTCCAGGCTTTAAATTAAACTGAGTTTAAACATACTCCATTCCCCGCTTTGAATGAATTACAGAAAAAAAGACTTTAGTCTCTTGTACCAGTCTTATATTATGAATTTCAAGTATCATCCGATTTTGGATATTCCATTGTAAAATGAAATTCATCTTGGTCTCCTGTACCAATCTTATTTCTTAGATCATCAAATTTTGGGCATTTGATTACAAAATGAATTTTGTCTCCAATTCCGTCCATGTCACAGTGACGGCAAGTGCGTATTTCTCATGGAAAGTTATCAGGCCTGTCACGTTCGTCCACAACCTGCTCCACCAAGAAATAACCAATCTTCATCAGTCAACCAGACCACTAACCAATCAGCCAGTCAGCCCTGGCCCCACCACCAGTCTACCCAACCAACCAAACTGTCAGTTTACAGACTACCCAACCAACCAAGCTATCAGTTTACTTCAGTACCCACATGCTAGTCCTCAACAGACAAGACAATCATCCATTTGTTTAATATATATATATATATATATATATATATATATATATATATATATATATATATATATAATTACATGAAATCACTAAATCAGCCAGCCAGCCAACACCTTACCCCTATATCTTTTTACCCAAATAAATTACATGGATTGGAGTATTTAGTTAAACAGATTTCTTATTGGCATTTGGTTTATTTTTAGCCCCTTTTTTGTACATGTATTAAGGCATGCACCTTAGCGGAGGAAGCAGGGCTCAACTTCTGGAGACATTTTCCCTTGCAACACCTGTGGGAAGTGCTGCACCTCTTCTGCCATATAAGGACACACACCGACAGATAAGCCTGCCTGCCTACTCATCCGTTGGTCCGACGGGAGACTCCATCAAGGCATGCACTTTGCTTAAGCAGCCCCTACACCCTGGCCCGGCCCCTACACCCTGACCCGGCCACTACACCCTGGCTACAAACTTACAATATTACAAACATGCACTTTGTTTAAGCGGCCCCTACATCAGGCTACAAACTTTACAATATTACAAAGAGCTATCAGTCCCACTCAGGAAATGGACAGGTAACCAGCCAAAACAGTTGTATAGACATATAGACAGTCTTCCACTGTCTCACAGTATTCCTTTCTGGTGATCCGTGAACTCCAGCACAAGTCTTCACAGTTCTGTGAAACAAAACCCTGAACTTGCTGAGTATGTGGTATTTGTTTTTATTTCATGTTTAGCACAACTCTATGCTTTGTACAAGCTTTATTTTAATGTCAAATTCAGCATGACAATGTGCTTGGTATGAGCTTTATTTTAAAATCATTTTCAGCTTCAGTGTGCTTAGTTTGAGCTTATTTTAAAGTCATTTTCAGTGAGACTATGTCCTTTGATAAGCTTTAAAAAAAAGTCTCATTCAGCATGTCTATAAAATAAGTTTTGTATAAGCTTGACTAAGTCGTGTTCAGCATGACAGTGTGCTGTATCTACAGGTCTTGTATTCTGGTGAAAGGAAGCTTCCCAGAAAATTGAGCTGATGATGACCTTACAACATTTTTTTTTTTGTGTTCAGTCATATGTGGCATGCATGAAACTTACATGTGCTTTGCATAAGCTTCTAAGTCATGTTCAGCATGACATTCTGTTGTACTTAACTAAACCGCAAATTCTGTGAAAGGATACCTCAAGAAAAGAAAATTAGTTGAAATTTTGTTGTAGATGAGTTCCAGCTTCTCTCTGTTTTAAGGAGGTGGTATATAGTGTTATAGTGTGTTGATAAGGGGTTGGTGTATAGTGTGTTGATAAGGAGTGGTGTATAGTGTGTTGATAAGGAGGTGGTGTATAGTGTGTTGATAAGGAGGTGGTGTATAGTGTGTTGATAAGGTGGTGTATAATGTGTTGATGAGGAGGTGGTGTATAGTGTGTTGATAAGGAGGTGGTATATAGTGTTATAGTGTGTTGATAAGGAGGTGGTATATAGTGTGTTGACAAGGAGGTGGTGTATAGTGTGTTGATAAGGGGGTGGTGTATAGTGTGTTGATAAGGGGGTGGTGTATAGTGTGTTGATAAGGGGGTGGTGTATAGTGTGTTGATAAGGAGGTGGTGTATAATGTGTTGATGAGGAGGTGGTGTATAGTGTGTTGATAAGGAGTTGGTGTATAATGTGTTGATGAGGAGGTGGTGTATAGTGTGTTGATAAGGAGGTGGTGTATAGTGTTATAGTGTGTTGATAAGGAGGTGGTATATAGTGTGTTGACAAGGAGGTGGTGTATAGTGTGTTGATAAGGAGGTGGTATATAGTGTGTTGATAAGGGAGTGGTGTATAGTGTGTTGATAAGGGGGTGGTGTATAGTGTGTTGATAAGGAGGTGGTGTATAGTGTGTTGATAAGGAGGTGGTGTATAATGTGTTGATGAGGAGGTGGTGTATAGTGTGTTGATAAGGAGGTGGTGTATAGTGTTATAGTGTGTTGATAAGGAGGTGGTATATAGTGTGTTGACAAGGAGGTGGTGTATAGTGTGTTGATAAGGGGGTGGTGTATAGTGTGTTGATAAGGGGGTGGTGTATAGTGTGTTGATAAGGAGGTGGTATATAGTGTGTTAAGGGGGTGGTGTATAGTGTGTTGATAAGGAGGTGGTGCATAGTGTGTTGATGAGGAGGTGGTGTATAGTGTGTTGATGAGGAGGTGGTATATAGTGTGTTAAGGGGGTGGTGTATAGTGTGTTGATAAGGAGGTGGTGCATAGTGTGTTGATGAGGAGGTGGTGTATAGTGTGTTGATGAGGAGAGGTGGTGTATAGTGTGTTGGTAGGGGGGTGGTATATAGTGTGTTGATAAGGAGGTGGTATATAGTGTGTTGATAAGGGGGTGGTGTATAGTGTTATAGTGTGTTGATAAGGGGGTGGTATATAGTGTGTTGATAAGGAGGTGGTGTATAGTGTGTTGATGAGGAGGTGATGTATAGTGTGTTGATAAGGAGGTGGTGTATAGTGTGTTGATAAGGGGGTGGTGTATAATGTGTTGATGAGGAGGTGGTGTATAGTGTGTTGATAAGGGGGTGGTATATAGTGTGTTGATAAGGAGGTGGTATATAGTGTGTTGATAAGGAGGTGGTATATAGTGTGTTGATAAGGGGGTGGTGTATAGTGTGTTGATAAGGAGGTGGTGTATAGTGTGTTGACAGGGGGTGGTATATAGTGTGTTGATAAGGAGGTGGTGTATAGTGTGTTGATGAGGAGGTGGTGTATAGTGTGTTGACAGGGGGTGGTATATAGTGTGTTGATAAGGAGGTGGTGTATAGTGTGTTGATAAGGGGGTGGTGTATAGTGTGTTGACAAGGAGGTGGTGTATAGCGTGTTGATAAGGAGGTGGTATATAGTGTGTTGATGAGGAGGTGGTATATAGTGTGTTGAGAAGGAGGTGGTGTATAGTGTGTTGATAAGGTGTTGACAAGGAGGTGGTGTATAGTGTGTTGATAAGGAGGTGGTATATAGTGTGTTGACAAGGAGGTGGTATATAGTGTGTTGATAAGGGGGTGGTGTATAGTGTGTTGATAAGGAGGTGGTATATAGTGTGTTGATGAGAAGGTGGTATATAGTGTGTTGACAAGGAGGTGGTGTATAGTGTGTTGATAAGGTGTTGACAAGGAGGTGGTATAGTGTGTTGATAAGGAGGTGGTGCATATATAGTGTGTTGATAAGGAGGTGGTGTATAGTGTGTTGATAAGGAGGTGGTGTATAGTGTGTTGACAAGGAGGTGGTATAGTGTGTTGATAAGGAGGTGGTATATAGTGTGTTGATAAGGAGGTGGTATAAAGTGTGTTGATAAGGAGGTGGTGTATAGTGTGTTGACGGATCCACACACACTGCACCACATATCTCTGTTTTAAGGAGGTGGTGTATAGAGTGTTGACAGATCCACATACACTGCACCACATATCTCTGTTTTAAGGAGGTGGTATATAGTGTGTTGACGGATCCACATACACTGCACCACATATCCCTGACATTCACATGACCTTGACCTTGCGATGACCCTGTGACCTTTGTGTTGCCCAGTCACGTTCGGCATGACGAGCACCACCATGTATTACTACACCAAGGTGATGAGCGACCTGTTTCTGGACACGGCCAATAAACAGAATGGTGGAACCTTCCGCACTCTGACCAGCGTTGAGGACTTCTGGCGCGTGAGTTTGCCTTTTTGGGAAAGGTTTTTTTTTTTAATGATATTTTTTATAATCTTTTTGCTGTTTTATGTTAAACCTTTGAAAAATGGCTGTGTGTGTGTGTGTGTGTGTGTGTGTGTGTGTGTGTGTGACAGTAATGATAATGATTATGATGAACCATTTTTATTTATTTAGTGTTGGTATCTTGTGTCTTATTCATCCTTGGGGTATTGGGGCAAATGGGCTTAGAACTGCAAAGGTAAGCACTATATTATGAATACACATTATTATGAATATATCTATCTATCTGTCTGTCTATATGTGCATAATGTTTTTATTATTATAAGTTGAGCAGAATGTTGTGTGAATCGTACCTGACTGCTCAGTACACCATATATATATGTATGTCTATCTGATCTATATTTGCCTATCAGCCACTCTATCTACCTACCTATCTATCTGTCTATCTAGCTGTCTGTCTGTCTGGCTGTCTGTCGATATATATATGTCTGTATATGTATACGCACATAGTTATTTTTGTTGTTATTATTATGAGTATAACGTTGCGCCATGCACCTGACTGCTCACTGAGCACAGTATAACGTTGCGCCATGCACCTGACTGTTCAGTACAGTATAACGTTGCGCCATGCACCTGACTGCTCACTGAGTACAGTATAACGTTGCGCCATGCACCTGACTGCTCACTCAGTACAGTATAACGTTGCGCCATGCACCTGACTGCTCACTGAGTACAGTATAACGTTGCGCCATGCACCTGACTGCTCACTGACTACAGTATAACGTTGCACCATGCACCTGACTGCTCACTCAGTACAGTATAACGTTGTGCCATACACCTGACTGTTCAGTACAGTATAACGTTGCACCATGCACCTGACTGCGTACTCAGTACAGTATAACGTTGCGCCATACACCTGACTGTTCAGTACAGTATAACGTTGCACCATGCACCTGACTCCTCACCGAGTACAGTATAACGTTGCACCATGCACCTGACTGCTCACTCAGTACAGTATAACGTTGCGCCATACACCTGACTGTTCAGTACAGTATAACGTTGCGCCATGCACCTGACTGTTCAGTACAGTATAACGTTGCGCCATGCACCTGACTGTTCAGTACAGTATAACGTTGCGCCATGCACCTGACTGCTCACTGAGTACAGTATAACGTTGCGCCATGCACCTGACTGTTCAGTACAGTATAACGTTGCGCCATGCACCTGACTGTTCAGTACAGTATAACGTTGCGCCATACACCTGACAGCTCACTCAGTACAGTATAACGTTGCGCCATGCACCTGACTGCTCAGTACAGTATAACGTTGCGCCATGTACCTGACTGTTCAGTACAGTATAACATTGCGCCATGCACCTGACTGTTCAGTACAGTATAACGTTGCGCCATGCACCTGACTGCTCACTGAGTACAGTATAACATTGCACCATGCACCTGACTGTTCAGTACAGTATAACGTTGTGCCATACACCTGACTGCTCACTGAGTACAGTATAACGTTGCGCCATGCACCTGACTGCTCACTGAGTACAGTATAACGTTGCACCATGCACCTGACTGCTCACTGAGTACAGTATAACGTTGCGCCATGCACCTGACTGCTCACTGAGTACAGTATAACGTTGTGCCATACACCTGACTGCTCACTGAGTACAGTATAACGTTGCGCCATGCACCTGACTGCTCACTGAGCACAGTATAACGTTACGCCATGCACCTGACTGTTCAGTACATTATAACATTGCACCATGCACCTGACTGCTCACTGAGTACAGTATAACGTTGCGCCATACACCTGACTGCTCACTGAGTACAGTATAACGTTGCGCCATGCACCTGACTGCTCACTGAGTACAGTATAACGTTACGCCATGCACCTGACTGTTCAGTACAGTATAACATTGCGCCATACACCTGACTGCTCACTGAGTACAGTATAACGTTGCGCCATGCACCTGACTGCTCACTGAGCACAGTATAACGTTGCGCCATACACCTGACTGCTCACTGAGTACAGTATAACGTTGCGCCATACACTTGACTGCTCACTGAGTACAGTATAACGTTGTGCCATACACCTGACTGCTCACTGAGTACAGTATAACGTTGCGCCATGCACCTGACTGCTCACTCAGTACAGTATAACGTTGCGCCATGCACCTGACTGTTCAGTACAGTATAACGTTGCGCCATGCACCTGACTGCTCACTGAGTACAGTATAACGTTGCGCCATGCACCTGACTGCTCACTCAGTACAGTATAACATTGCGCCATGCACCTGACTGTTCAGTACAGTATAACGTTGCGCCATGCACCTGACTGCTCACTCAGTACAGTATAACGTTGCGCCATGCACCTGACTGTTCAGTACAGTATAACGTTGCGCCATGCACCTGACTGCTCACTCAGTACAGTATAACATTGCGCCATACACTTGACTGCTCACTCAGTACAGTATAACGTTGCGCCATGCACCTGACTGTTCAGTACAGTATAACATTGCGCCATGCACCTGACTGTTCAGTACAGTATAACGTTGCGCCATGCACCTGACTGTTCAGTAGAGTATAACATTGCACCATGCACCTGACTGCTCACTCAGTACACCAAGGGGCCACTGATGGACGGCCTGTACTGGGAGACCTGGTACAACAATGCCACCATGAAGCCGGACGAGATGGGTTACATCTACTACGAGAACAAGCTGCTGGGCGTGCCGCGCCTCCGCCAGATCCGTGTCCACTCCAACTCCTGCCAGGTCCACGAGGACTTCGAGAACTTCATCGCTGAGTGCTTCGACTCCTACACCGACACTATAGAGGACACGAAGGGCTTCGGACCGCAGGATCCGGAATATACTGCGTGCGTGTGTGTGTGTGTGTGTGTGGGTATGTGTGTGTGTGTGCGCGTGCGTGCGTGCGTGCTTGTGTGTGTGCGTGCGTGTGTGTGTGTGTGTGTGTGTGTGTGTGTGTGTGTGTGTATGCGTGTGTGTGTGTGTGTGTGTGTGAATGCAGAGATGCCAACTGTTATGACTTCGCCATATTTTGTTACACCTGATCAAAGTTTGTTCCCATGTTATGCCAACATCAATTTTTTTCCACAAGTTTATTTCTGACTTCATAGCATGGTCACATGCTTTCCTGCCGTGATGTTACCCAGACTCTCTAGACCTATCGATCACGAGGGCAGGGCAGGGCTGTCACTACTGATCTTGGTCTCATGTGATGATGCTCAGCTAATCGCATGCATGTTTTTAGATTGAAGCGAGAGAATCTGAGCGCACTGGTTCGAATCACGGCTCAGCCGCCGATATTTTCTCCCCCTTCACTAGACCTTGAGTGGTCGTCTGGACGCTAGACATTCGGATGAGACGATAAACCGAGGTCCCGTGTGCAGCATGCACTTAGCGCATGTAAAAGAACCCACGGCAACAGAAGGGTTGTTCCTGGCAAAATTCTGTAGAAAAATCTACTTCGATCGGAAAAACAAAACTGCACGCAGGAAAAAATACAAAAAATGGGTGGCGCTGTAGTATAGCGACGCGTTCTCCCAGGGGAGAGCAGCCCGAATTTCACACAGAGAAATCTGTTGTGATAAAAAGAAATACAAATACAAATACAAAAAATAGTCAGTCATGTCTAACAGTGACTATCAGAACAGCAGAAGAGGCAGCATGTATGTGTGTATGATAGTCATGTCTGACTGTGACTATCAGAACAGCAGAAGAGGCAGCAAGTATGTGTGTATGATAGTCATGTCTGACTGTGACTATCAGAACAGCAGAAGAGGCAGCATGTATGTGTGTATGATAGTCATGTCTGTGACTATCAGAACAGCAGAAGAGGCAGCATGTATGTGTGTATGTTAGTCATGTCTGACTGTGACTATCAGAACAGCAGAAGAGGCAGCATGTATGTGTGTATGTTAGTCATGTCTAACAGTGACTATCAGAACAGCAGAAGAGGCAGCATGTATGTGTGTATGTTAGTCATGTCTGACTGTGACTATCAGAACAGCAGAAGAGGCAAAACTGCTGTCCAGACTGTCTGGGGTAGAATTTGTGATTAAAGTGGAGTGTATCTTGTCCAAGTTCAAACCCCCACTCTGTGAGCCAAGAGGGGTTTCGGACAGTTGGGAACGGGGATGTTTGATCTGTGAGGGGTGAAGAAATAATTGAGGTGTATACTGTGTGTTAGGTTTTTTTGGTTTTTTTGTGTGTGTTCAAGGAATAAAGTCTGTTTATATGCATGAATATGACTACGTGTGGTTTATTTTCTTTTCCAAATGTTTTTATCTTGTTTTTTACTTGCTAAATTGTATGGGATCAATACTGAGGATGTTTACAGTCCTGATATGGTTCGGTGTAGTTGGCTAGGCTATAAGCAACAATGATAAATAAATGATAATGATAAATAAATGATAATGATAAATAAACAGTGTTCACTCATATGAATGAGTGGGCTGTTACAGCTGTCCAAAAACCTTTTTGGCTGACAGTGGGGGATGGAACCTGGGCAAGACACTCTCCACCAGGATCAAATTTTACCCCACATAGTTTTTTGCCATGGCATGCAGGCAGCCATTCTCAGTTTTCAGGGGTTATAAACAACTTGCGGGGTTAGAAAAGGTAAAAAAGAGAAAGAAAAAAACACATCAGTCCGTGTCCCTCTGGCAGGTGGACGTACCAGTCGGAGAGTGACCTGGATGGCTCCTCACACTGGGGTCTGCTGGCCACCTACAGTGGTGCTGGGAACATGCAGGACCTTCGCTCCAACAAGTCGGGGTCGCTGGAGATCGTGGACTATCTGTACGACAACCTGTGGGTCCGGCGAGGCTCCCGCGTGGTCTTCATCGACTTCACCTGTCTACAACGCCAACATCAACCTCTTCTGCGTCGTGCGGTCAGTTTTGTTGTTGTTATTGTTATAGATTATTGTTATCATCATAATTATTATTATTATTATTAGTCCCTCCATCTCAAGGAAGACATGACTGCAGCTATCTATGCACACGGGAGTGGCTATGCAGGCCAAGTCTGGATTTGTTGTGACATGAGCACACAGGGCATTGGAAGTCAGCTGATGTTTCAAGGAGAGCCTTGTTGCGGCGTTCCTTTTCAAGTGTCTTTGGTCTGAAAAAACAACATGAAGAAAAGATGCCCCCCCACCCCCCTGACCTCCCTCCACTGCCCCCTCCCCCGGCCCCCAGCCTCCCGAAAAAACCCAACAAAACCGAACAGTGATGTCCTTTACTTATGGTTCTAAAGAGCAAACAGACGGGAGGTAATACACCAAGGGAAGTCACTAGCCTGACCTACTTTCTCTGCATAAGCGGGGTGGTAGTTTGCACAGGACAGGAATCAGATCCATACTGGAGTCTGCACTAGAGGGTAACAATAAACAGAAGAGACACAACTGAACAACACCAAAGTGACTTAGCAGTAGTGCAGGATCTCCTCTGGTGTGTGGCCTCCTGGTGACCTAACATCAATGGTTCCCTGTGTACTGCTGATGCTAGGACTGCGACAGATGGACCCGGGTGTGGCGGCGGTGTATGGGGCACTTGGAATGAGGGGTGTGGCGGCGGTGTATGGGGCACTTGGAATGAGGGGTGTGGCGGCGGTGTATGGGGCACTTGGAGTGAGGGGTGTGGCGGCGGTGTATGGGGCACTTGGAATGAGGGGTGTGGGAGTGGTGTATGGGGCACTTGGAATGAGGGGTGTGGGAGTAATGTCGTTGAAACACTGCAGATGATGGGGCTACAAAAGAAAAGAAGAGAAGAAAAAGTAAGTGTAATTGTAGGTGAAACAAATTTTTTTCTCTCAGACTGTTGGTGGATTCTGCGCCAGTGGATTGCAATGAGTATGTTGAATTAAACTTAATTTCAGGGGAAAGAAAATAAAGAGGGCGCTAGTCAGAATTGCAGAGGGTAGGTAACCTACTTCCAGTAGGCTATCAACCGTAGCTACTTTCGTCTTTTTTGCACAGGCGGGAAGTAGTTTGTACAGGACAGGACTAGTGCACTTATTGGTCATGGTAAGTATGTTAGATAAAGGAAATTTTAGGAGAAAAATTTTCTTTTGTCTGACAGACTGCTGGTGGAGTTTCCTGCCACAGGGGGCGCCATTCCGTCGTGGACGTTCCGCACAGTGAAGCTGCTGCGTTACGTGACCATTGGTGACTACTTTGTGCTGGCCTGCGAGGCAATCTTCTGCCTCTTCATCCTCTACTACACTGTGGAGGAAGTCATTGAGGTGTGTGTGTCTTTTGTGTGTGTGTGTGAGTGTGTGCGTGTTTGTGTGTGTGCGCGCATCTATTCAAATAGTGTGTGTGTGTGTGTGTGTGTGTGTGTGTGTGCATCTATTCACAAAGTGCGGTTTTAGACAAGAGTATGTGTGCGTTTGTGTGTGTGTGTGTTTGTGTGTGTGTTCTTTCTTTTAGTCTGTGTGTGAATGTGTGTGTGTGTGTGTGCATCTATTCACAAAGTGTGGTTTTAGACAAGAGTATGTGTGCGTTTGTGTGTGTAAGTGTGTGTGTGTGTGTGTGTGTTTGTGTGTGTGTTCTTTCTTTTAGTCTGTGTGTGAATGTGTGTGTGAATGTGTGTGTGAATGTGCATGTATTGACAAAGGGACACAGTTACATATCAACACTGCTTAGTGTTTCCCATAAACTGGTGTTCAGGAAAGTAAAAGGTAATGCAGAATCAAAACAAGATGGAAAAGGTGAAGGGACCTCAATTAAGCCTCAGGTGCTTAAAAAAAAGTCCAGTGGGGGGGAAGCTGATGGAGGGTGCTCCATTTTATGCAGATCAAGAAGCACCGGCTGTCCTACTTCAAGAGCTTCTGGAACATCCTGGACATCCTGGTGATCATCATCTCGGTGGTGTGCGTCGTCTTCAACATCTACCGCACGGTGGAGGTCGGGGACAAGCTGGAAGGGCTGCTCAAGGAGCCGGAGAAGTTTGCCGACTTTGAGTCGCTCAGCTACTGGGAGACCCGCTTCTGCAACGCCATCGCCATCGCCACTTTCATGGCATGGATCAAGGTGCGGTTACTGGTTTTGTTTGTAGGGACAGCTGGCGACTGTTACAATATTCTCTTACCAGTTTAAAAAATATTTAGAAATGTACTTAGTGCCCATTGTGCCCTGTGGTTAAGATGCTCAGCAGCCAATACAGAGTCTGAGGGCACGGGTTCGAATCCCGCTCTCGCCCTTTCTGCCAAGTTTGATGGAACATCAAAGTGAACGTCAAGTCATTCAGGTGAGGTGATAAAGCAGAGTCCTGTGTGCAGCACGCATTTAGTGTCAGTCAGATGAGGTGATAAAGCAGGGTGCTGTGTGCAGCACACATTTAGCGTCATTCAGGTGAGGTGATAAAGCAGAGTCCTGTGTGCAGCACGCATTTAGTGTCATTCAGGTGAGGTGATAAAGCAGAGTCCTGTGTGCAGCACGCATTTAGTGTCAGTCAGATGAGGTGATAAAGCAGAGTCCTGTGTGCAACACACAGTGTCATTCAGATGAGGTGATAAAGCAGAGTTCTGTGTGCAGCACGCATTTAGCGTCATTCAGATGAGGTGATAAAGCAGAGTTCTGTGTGCAGCACGCATTTAGTGTCATTCAGGTGAGGTGATAAAGCAGAGTTCTGTGTGCAGCACACATTTAGTGTCATTCAGGTGAGGTGATAAAGCAGAGTTCTGTGTGCAACACACAGTGTCATTCAGGTGAGGTGATAAAGCAGAGTCCTGTGTGCAGCACACATTTAGCGTCATTCAGATGAGGTGATAAAGCAGAGTTCTGTGTGCAGCACACATTTAGTGTCATTCAGATGAGGTGATAAAGCAGAGTTCTGTGTGCAGCACACATTTAGTGTCATTCAGATGAGGTGATAAAGCAGAGTTCTGTGTGCAGCACACATTTAGTGTCATTCAGATGAGGTGATAAAGCAGAGTTCTGTGTGCAGCACGCATTTAGTGTCATTCAGGTGAGGTGATAAAGCAGAGTCCTGTGTGCAGCACGCATTTAGTGTCATTCAGGTGAGGTGATAAAGCAGAGTCCTGTGTGCAACACACAGTGTCATTCAGGTGAGGTGATAAAGCAGAGTCCTGTGTGCAGCACACATTTAGTGTCATTCAGATGAGGTGATAAAGCAGTCCTGTGTGCAGCACGCATTTAGTGTCATTCAGGTGAGGTGATAAAGCAGAGTCCTGTGTGCAGCACACATTTAGTGTCATTCAGGTGAGGTGATAAAGCAGAGTCCTGTGTGCAGCACACATTTAGCGTCATTCAGGTGAGGTGATAAAGCAGGGTCCTGTGTGCAGCACACATTTAGCGTCATTCAGATGAGGTGATAAAGCAGAGTCCTGTGTGCAGCACACATTTAGCGCAGTGAAAAAGGACTGTGGCAAAGAAAGTGTTTGTGCTCTCGCAAAATTCTGAAGAAGAAATTCAGTCTGATAGGTACACAAATATACAAGCATGCACTGAAGGCCAGACTAAGCGCGTTGGGTTATGCTGCTGGTCAGGCATCTACCTTACAGATGTGGTGTAGCATATATGTATTTGTCCAAATGCAGTGATGCCCCCTTGAGAAACTGAAACTGAAACTGAAAACTGTGCCCTCTGGTATGTAGAGCAGCAGTCTAAAAGAAGTGGATTAAAAAAATAATGGTTTGTTTACATTTTAGCATAGGACCTGGGAGGAAGAGCATTAGTTTAGTGGGAAGAGAAAGGATTTAACATTGAATTCCTCCCATGTTGAGAGTGGACTGTTGGCCTGGAGGTAATGTGTCTGCTTAGGAAGCGAGACAATCTGAGCGTACTGGTTCAGATCACGCCGGCAATCGCCAGTATTTTCTCCCCCTCCACAAGACCTTGAGTAGTGGTCTTGACACTAGTCATTCAGATGAGATGATAAACTGAGGCCCCTTGTGCAGCAAGCATTTAGCACACGTAAAAGAACCCACGGCAATAAAAGGGTTGTCCATGGAAAAATTCTGTAGAAGAATCTATTCAATAGGAAAACAAATAAAACTGCAGGCAGAAAAAAAAGAAAAAAGGTTGGTGCTGTCAGTGTAGCGACGCGTATTCCCTTGGGAGAGCAGCCGGAATTTCACACAGAGAAATCTGTTGTGACAAAAAGAATAATACAGATACATTCAAATACAAACACATCCATCTCTGTCTCTGTTTCAGTTTACAGGTCTGCTTTTGTCAGTTTTCTAAGTTATGTGTGTGTTAATGTAATGTTCATTGAAGATTATATGCAAAAGGTAACAAATTTGTATGATGACAGAGAATGCATGCTAATGAAGGACATGTCAGATTCAGGTTCAATGGTTGCTTAACTGTAAGAGGCAAAGGGATATGCAAGAAACTAGTCTGCAGTCTCAAGGCTGATAAAAAGTTGGGCTGTGGGAGAAAGAAAAAGTCTTTTTTTCCCCCTTGCATTGAAGGTTATATTTCTTTCAATGAAACATCATGTTTGACATAATTTTACACAGTTCACATATGTCACTA
>NC_134876.1:102346667-102354167 GCF_041734735.1 Babylonia areolata | reverse complement strand
CACCAGCTGGAGCAAGCCAACCGCATCCTGGGACCCATCTTCTTCATGCTCTTCGTCTTCTTCGTCTTCTTTGTCCTCATCAACATGTTCCTGGCCATCATCAATGACACCTACTCTGAGGTCAAGTCTGACATGGCCAACCAGAAGAACGAGTTTGAGATTGGAGACTACTTCAAGAGGGTTGGTTTTTCTATGTGTGTATGTGTGTGTTTGTTTGTGTGTGTGTGTGTGTGTGTGTGTGTGTGTGTGTGTGTGTGTGTGTGTGTGTGAGTGTTGTCAGATTGTTCTGTTCTCTGTGTGTGTGTGTGTGTGTTGTCAGATTGTTCTGTGTGTGAGTGCTTTTTCCTTGTCTTTTGTTTCTGATTTTTTATTTTAGTTTTTATGTATTTTGGGTTTTGTTTGTTTGTTTGTTTACTGTTGATGGTTTTGTTGGGAAAACACTGTCTTTTTGTATTGTCATTTTCTTTTTTTTTATAAACCCCTCCAAAAAAAAATGTGAATGAAAAAGGGGATGGGTCAGAATGGGGTAATGTGAAGAATGTTGTTGTCTCCTTCGTCAGAATGATGGGGGTAATGTGAAGAATGTTGTTGTCTCCTTTGTCAGAATGATTGGGGTAATGTGAAGAATGTTGTTGTCTCCTTCGTCAGAATGATGGGGGTAATGTGAAGAATGTTGTTGTCTCCTTTGTCAGAATGATTGGGGTAATGTGAAGAATGTTGTTGTCTCCTTCGTCAGAATGATGGGGGTAATGTGAAGAATGTTGTCTCCTTCATCAGAATGGGGTAATGTGAAGAATGTTGTTGTCTCCTTCGTCAGAATGGGGTGATGTGAAGAATGTTGTCTCCTTCGTCAGAATGGGGTAATGTGAAGAATGTTGTTGTCTCCTTCGTCAGAATGGGGTAATGTGAAGAATGTTGTCTCCTTCGTTAGAATGATTGGGGTAATGTGAAGAATGTTGTTGTCTCCTTCATCAGAATGATTGGGGTAATGTGAAGAATGTTGTTGTCTCCTACGTCAGAATGGGGTAATGTGAAGAATGTTGTTGTCTCCTTCGTCAGAATGGGGTAATGTGAAGAATGTTGTCTCCTTCGTCAGAATGATGGGGGTAATGTGAAGAATGTTGTCTCCTTCGTCAGAATGATTGGGGTAATGTGAAGAATGTTGTCTCCTTCGTCAGAATGATGGGGGTAATGTGAAGAATGTTGTTGTCTCCTTCATCAGAATGATTGGGGTAATGTTGAAGAATGTTGTTGTCTCCTTCGTCAGAATGGGGTAATGTGAAGAATGTTGTCTCCTTCGTCAGAATGGGGTAATGTGAAGAATGTTGTTGTCTCCTTCGTCAGAATGGGGTAATGTGAAGAATGTTGTCTCCTTCGTCAGAATGATGGGGGTAATGTGAAGAATGTTGTTGTCTCCTTCGTCAGAATGATGGGGGTAATGTGAAGAATGTTGTTGTCTCCTTTGTCAGAATGATTGGGGTAATGTGAAGAATGTTGTTGTCTCCTTCGTCAGAATGGGGTAATGTGAAGAATGTTGTTGTCTCCTTCATCAGAATGGGGTAATGTGAAGAATGTTGTCTCCGTCAGAATGATTGGGGTAATGTGAAGAATGTTGAAGAATGTTGTTGTCTCCTTCATCAGAATGGGGTAATTTGAAGAATGTTGTCTCCTTCGTCAGAATGGGGTAATGTGAAGAATGTTGTTGTCTCCTTCGTCAGAATGATGGGGGTAATGTGAAGAATGTTGTTGTCTCCTTCATCAGAATGGGGTAATGTGAAGAATGTTGTTGTCTCCTTCGTCAGAATGATGGGGGTAATGTGAAGAATGTTGTTGTCTCCTTCGTCAGAATGATGGGGGTAATGTGAAGAATGTTGTTGTCTCCTTCATCATTTATCAGATGGATTCCCCCTTCTCCTCGACAAAGGCGGCAGTACGTTGCAGGTCCTCCAGTCCACTATAGAGCCTCCAGGCCGCTGGGATTGGGTCGGGCCAGGTTTTCTCATGGAGGGGGCAGGACTGCAGTAGATGTTCTTTTGTCTGGCTGCCTGTTCTGCAGGGGCACTGCTCTGTATCACCGATACGGAGTTTTGTGTATAGGTGGTGTTTCAGGTGGTTGTGGCCTGTCCTGAGCCTGAAAATGGCTACCTGCTCTTGACGAGTCAGCAGGCAGTACGGATCTGCTCTGTTGTGGCATGGATGCTGCTGCTTCCACTTGTTCTGCAGCTTGACCTTAATGATGGTCCTGGATTCAGAGTAGTTGGTAGACCTGTCCATCTGCTCGTAGTGCCTTCCTTTGCCAGGGAGTCAGCAGTCTCGTTGCCAAGCACGTTGCAGTGGGAGGGAATCCACTGCAGGGTGACTGTGTGACTTGTGCATTGGGAGGGAATCCACTGCAGGGTGACTGTGTGACTTGTGCATTGGGAGGGAATCCACTGCAGGGTGACTGTGTGACTTGTGCGGAGGGAGGGAATCCACTGCAGGGTGACTGTGTGACTTGTGCAGAGGGAGGGAATCCACTGCAGGGTGACTGTGTGACTTGAGGGTGACTGTGTGACTTGTGCAGAGGGAGGGAATCCACTGCAGGGTGACTGTGTGACTTGTGCATTGGGAGGGAATCCACTGCAGGGTGACTGTGTGACTTGTGCATCGGGAGGGAATCCACTGCAGGGTGACTGTGTGACTTGTGCGGAGGGAGGGAATCCACTGCAGGGTGACTGTGTGACTTGTGCACAGGGAGGGAATCCACTGCAGGGTGACTGTGTGACTTGTGCGGAGGGAGGGAATCCACTGCAGGGTGACTGTGTGACTTGTGCGGAGGGAGGGAATCCACTGCAGGGTGACTGTGTGACTTGTGCACAGGGAGGGAATCCACTGCAGGGTGACTGTGTGACTTGTGCACAGGGAGGGAATCCACTGCAGGGTGACTGTGTGACTTGTGCGGAGGGAGGGAATCCACTGCAGGGTGACTGTGTGACTTGTGCAGAGGGAGGGAATCCACTGCAGGGTGACTGTGTGACTTGTGCAGAGGGAGGGAATCCACTGCAGGGTGACTGTGTGACTTGTGCACAGGGAGGGAATCCACTGCAGGGTGACTGTGTGACTTGTGCAGAGGGAGGGGAGAGAGGACAGATTGTTGAGTTCTGGATCTCTGTTGGACCAAAGGGGCTGCAAGATGGACAGGGCGTCAGTCAGGAAGGCAACGTTGTGGCTGGCGTAGGGGCTGACCTCAATGTGGGCTGCTGTTGTTTTCAAGGCTTCGGCTTCGGCTCTGTAATTGGTGGAGTACAGGCTGGTAGCGAGGCAGATCTTTTCTTTTCTGCCTCCTGGATACTGAACATAGACTCCTGCCCCTCTGTTCCGAATGGCACTGCCGCAGAGCCGTCAGTGTAGGCATGAGTCCAGGACTCTTTGGGGAACTTGGTGTGGAGGTGTTCACGGGTGAGGGACTTTCTTTCAGGGCCGCTTTGGGAATCTTTGGGGCCAACACCAGGGATGCTGTACTGGATGAGGGGAGGGATTCCTTCGCTCCAGGCAGGGACGGCAAGACACCGGGGTATCACTTTGGGGGCATGGTCAAGGATATCCTGATGTTGCCGTTCCAGGATCCTGCTCTGGTGTGTGAAGCTCCCTCTCTTTAGCCGTCCTTTTGTTGGCTGGGACAGTCTGTCCTTCATGGGGTGGCCTTGCAACCTCTTGAACTTGGCAGCCTGGGTCAGGAGTGTGGCGTCTCTGCGGTCCTCAAGGGCAGGAGCTCTGTGATGGTTTCAAGCTGCTGAACTGGCGGAGACCTCATGGCCCCTGTGAAGAATGAAGACAGTAGGCTTGGAGGGGTATGGTGACTTTATGTTAGGAATGTATTTTTATTGATAGCATACGTATCAACAGGGAGTAGAAGTGTGATAACTTTTTAACATATTTGTTGATGATATTATATAATGGTTGATAAAAAATGATAATGCAGTTTTTTTTCTGTGCAACACCCACAGGTTTTGCAATAGTGCTTACTGTAGTCTATTTCATTCTTTTGTTTGCTAGATCCTTTTTTGAGAATGCTGTGCCTGATGACAGCAGCACATGGAGATATTTTTTGCAGGATTATTAACAATATTTAAAAATGTTTATGATGATTATTTTGTCACACTGTTTCACAAAACACTTCAGAAAGAAGATGACAGTGGCATTGGAGGGGGTGTTCCTGTATTATAAACATCTCTGCTTTGGCATTTTGCCAGTTTTTACAGCCCACCCTCTGCCTGTCCTGCTTTGGTTCAGTACTTCTGTAGGATGTTTCAGTACTTCTGTAGGATGTTTCAGTACTTCTGTAGGATGTTTCAGTATTTCTGTAGGATGTTTCAGTACTTCTGTAGGATGTTTCAGTACTTCTGTAGGATGTTTCAGTACTTCTGTAGGATGTTTCAGTACTTCTGTAGGATGTTTCAGTACTTCTGTAGGATGTTTCAGTACTTCTGTAGGATGTTTCAGTACTTCTGTAGGATGTTTCAGTATTTCTGTAGGATGGTTCAGTACTTCTGTAGGATGTTTCAGTATTTCTGTAGGATGGTTCAGTACTTCTGTAGGATGTTTCAGTACTTCTGTAGGATGTTTCAGTATTTCTGTAGGATGGTTCAGTACTTCTGTAGGATGTTTCAGTACTTCTGTAGGATGTTTCAGTATTTCTGTAGGATGGTTCAGTACTTCTGTAGGATGTTTCAGTACTTCTGTAGGATGTTTCAGTATTTCTGTAGAATGTTTCAGTATTTCTGTAGGATGTTTCAGTATTTCTGTAGGATGTTTCAGTACTTCTGTAGGATGTTTCAGTACTTCTGTAGGATGTTTCAGTATTTCTGTAGGATGTTTCAGTACTTCTGTAGGATGTTTCAGTACTTCTGTAGGATGTTTCAGTATTTCTGTAGAATGTTTCAGTACTTCTGTAGGATGTTTCAGTATTTCTGTAGGATGGTTCAGTACTTCTGTAGGATGTTTCAGTACTTCTGTAGGATGTTTCAGTATTTCTGTAGGATGTTTCAGTACTTCTGTAGGATGTTTCAGTATTTCTGTAGGATGTTTCAGTACTTCTGTAGGATGTTTCAGTACTTCTGTAGGATGTTTCAGTATTTCTGCATGATGCAGATTTCAGGATTGACATTTTGCCTTTTCTTTTGCCTGTTTGTACTTTGTTTTCCTTGTTTTCTTTGTTTGGGTATTGAGATTAGCACTTAGCTCTGCCGCCACTGGCCACAAACTTTTCAACATCACAAAAATAAGTCACCCCCATGCATACAATAGCTAACTGTGGGAGGTGGTAGGAGGTTAAACCAGTCACTCCCATGCATACAATAGCTAACTGTGGGAGGCGGTAGGAGGTTAAACCAGTCACTCCCATGCATGTAATAGCTAACTGTGGGAGGCGGTAGGAGGTTAAACCAGTCACTCCCATGCATACAATAGCTAACTGTGGGAGGCGGTAGGAGGTTAAACCAGTCACCCCCATGCATGTAATAGCTAACTGTGGGAGGCGGTAGGAGGTTAAACCAGTCACTCCCATGCATACAATAGCTAACTGTGGGAGGTGGTAGGAGGTTAAACCAGTCACTCCCATGCATACAATAGCTAACTGTGGGAGGCGGTAGGAGGTTAAACCACACTCCCATGCATACAATAGCTAACTGTGGGAGTTGTTGGGGGGGGGGGTATTACAAATATCAGTCATTTCTGTGCATGCAGTAGATGGAGGTGGGAGGTGTTATGGGTGACATCAGTTGCTCCCATGCAACAGCTAACAGTGGGAACAAAAACTTCCCATGCAACAGCTAACAGTGGGAACAAAAACTTCCCATGCAACAGCTAACAGTGGGAACAAAAACTTCCCATGCAACAGCTAACAGTGGGAACAAAAACTTAGTCACTCCCATACATACAGTTCTTAAAAGTGGGAGGTGTTGGGGGTACTACAAAAACTCCATCCACCCCCAGGCATGCAGTGGCTAAGGGCGGGAGGTGCTGGTTGTTGCAGGGCTACCAGAAGATGCTGGACAAGCTGAACTTCAAGCGCGACAAAATCGTGGACATCCAGAAGGCCCTGCAGTCGGCTGACATCAACCACGACAAGCAGCTGGACTTTGACGAGTGGCGCCAGGACCTGAAGACGTAGGGGTGGCTGGATTGTAGTGTCAGAAAGTTGATGTTGTTATTATTGTTATTATTGTTATTATTATTATTATTTATATTATCATTATTATTATATTATCATTATTATTGCTTTTATTATCGTTATTATTATCATTGTTATTGTTATAATCATTAACATATTATTTATTGTTGTTGTTATTATTGTTTATTATTGTTGTTATTGTTTTGATATGTATATATTTTTTTTTGATGTGATACTGCTTGAAAAATGTCAAGTTTAGGTTTTTGAATTTTCCTATTGATTCTCCTTCTTTCGGGGCTTCAGGTCTTGGCCAGCATGTTGGGTTTTGTGTAGGTCAAGCATTACACTTTTTTTTTTTTAATCAAAAAAGAAAATAAATAATTCTTTTTAGCAGTCTGGTATATGGATGAGTTTGACACCTTCTTGAAATTTATTCTGAAACCGAAACTGTAGTTTTAATTTTGATATTACCGAAAACTGAATTGTTAGAGGAATATACTTAAAAAAAGAAAAAGAAAAAAAGTTTAAGTATGTCTGTTACCTTATTCATGGTTAGACTTTTTTTTATCATCCATGGTTAAGATTCTATCTTGTTCATGGTTAAGACCTGGTTATCTTGTTCATCTTGTTCATGATTTAGATCTGTTATCCTGACCATAATTAAGACGCTGCTTTCTTGTTCTTGGTAAAGACTTTGTTATCTTAATATAGTTCATGGTTAAGACTTTATTTGGTTCATGGTGAAGACTGTGATGGTTGAAACCTTGGTTTGGGTGTTGGCAGTCGCGGCTATGCAGATGGAGAAATTGAGGCCATGTTCGCCCGCTACGATCTGGATGGTGACCGGGTCTTGGACGAGGAAGAGCAGCGTCGCATGCAGTCCGATCTTTTCCAGCAGAAGGTGATCATGATGATGATGAAAATAGATATATTCATATAGTGTTAAATCTTGTGTGGAAACAAATCAGAGAGTTTTCACACCCAGCTTTGTTACACACATAATTGCAGAAATTATGCATCATTTCACATAAATATTTCTTGTACGTTTAGTTGCCTATGTGAAATAACATCAGCTTCATACTGGTCGGTAAATATTTTGTACAACACTTCTGTTAGATTTGCACTTTTTTCGTTGTACATAAGCATAATGGTTGTTTTTTCACATGCTCCTACCAAAACGTTGAAAAAACCGAAAAAACAACAAAAAACCCTTCCCCCAAAACGTGAGGATGTAAGCTCAATCCTAACACCAAAAACAAACAACAACAAAAAAGAACTTGCTTTAACCCTCTTGCTTTCACTCAGGCCAGAGCTGGAGACAAGGATGAGTTTCTCTGTGAAGTATATGG